>NW_026989134.1:0-92565 GCF_030222135.1 Aotus nancymaae
GTTTCTAAGTATAATCAGATATTTCTCTTTACATCTTGTACCCCAGTACACTCTGATATATGCATACGCAGCTCCTGGAAGAAACGTGTTTGTAACTCGCTGAATCTGTGCATATATTGAAGTCTCTTAGGTGAATGAACACACAGCAGAGGAGTTTGAAAAAAACATTTCTTCCATGTTATAGATGCACTGTTACTGCTATTGCTTTTAGGCTGGTGTTTTCCTGGAAATGTTGGTTTTAGAATTTCCATATAAATGGTTTGTAAACTGCTGCTTAAGTGGAGCAGTTTAATTCGTTAAGTTGAATGCCCTCATTCACAATCATTCTGTTAGCTAGCTCCGTTTTGGTTTTAGAAGCCTGTGTTTCTAGTTACAGCATATACTCCCATTCATTCTGGAATAGCCAAACGCAGCTCCCAGAATAGACGTGTTTCTAAGTCGCTGAATCTAAACATAGATTCAACTCCCTTAGGTGAACGAACACACAGCACAGCAGTTTGAAAGAAACGTTTTATTTGAGTTTTAGACGCAGTCTTATTGCTATTTCTCAGAGTCCGGTATTTTGCTGGGAATGTCTGTTTTAGAATCTGCACAAAAATCTTTTCTAAACTGCTGCATAGAAACAACAGTTTATCTCAATAAGCTGAATGCACACAGTGACAACCATTCTGTTAGATGGCTCCGCGTTTGTTTTAGAACCAGATAGTTCACTTTAAACCTTATACTCCAGTACACTCTGGAATATGCAAATGCAGCTCCTGGAAGAAACGTGTTTCTTACTCGCTGAATCTGAACATATACTCAAGACTCTTAGGTGAATGAACACAGAGCAGAGCATTTTGAAGAAAACGTTTCTTCTATGTTATAGATGCAGTCTTACTGCTACTTCTTTTAGGCTGGGGTTTTGCTGCAAATGTTGATTTTAGAATTTGCATATAAAGGGTTTCTAAACTGCTGCCTAAGAAGAGCAGATTAACCCTTTAAGTTAAATGCACACATTCACAACCATTCTGTTAGATAGCTCCGTTTTGGTTTTAGAAACAGATATTTCTCTTTACAGCATTTACTCCCATACACTCTGGAATATCGAAATGCAGCTCCTAGAATAAACGTGTTTCAAACTCGCTGAATCCAAACATAGATTCAACGACCTTTGGTGAACGAACACACTGCAGAGCAGTTTGAAAGAAACGTTCCCTCTGAGTTTTAGACGCAGTCTTACTGCTATTTCTTATAGGCCGGTATTTTGCTGGAAATGTCTGTTTGAGAATCTACACAGAAATGTTTTCTAAACTGCTGCATACAAACAGCAGTTTAGCTCAGTAAGTTGAATGCACACATTGACAACCATTCCATTAGATCATCCGTTTTTCTTTTGGAATGAGACATTTGTCTTTACATCTTATACTCCAGTATACTCTGGAATAGGCAAACACAGCTCCTGGAAGAAACGTGTTGCTAACTAGCTGAATCTGAACATATATTCAAGTCTCTTATATGAATGAACACACAGCAGAGCAGTTTGAAAACAGTTTCTTCCATGTTAAAGATGCAGTCTTACTGCTATTTCCTATAGGCTGGTGTTTTGCTGGAAAGTTCTCTATGAGAATTTGCATATAAAGGGTTTCTAAAGTGCTGCATGAGAAGAGCAGTTTACCTCTTTAAGCCGAAGGCACACATTCACAACCACTCTGCTAGATAGATCCATTTTGGTTTTAGAAACAGATATTTCTCTTTACAGAATATACTCCCATTCAATCTGGAATATCCAAAGACAGCTCCTAGAATAAACGTGTTTCTATCTCGCTGAATCTGAACATAGATTCAACTCCCTTAGGTCAAAGAACACATGGCCGAGCAGTTTGAAAGAAACGTTTCTTCTGAGTTTTAGACGCAGTCTTAATGCTCTTTCTTATATATGCCGGGACTGGGCCGGAAAGGCCTGTTTTGAGACTCTGCAAGAAAGTGTTTGCAGACTGCTGAATCCACACACGGGTTTAACTCTGGAAGTTGAGTGCACACATTGACAACCGTTCTGTTAGATAGCTGCGTTTTGGATTTAGAAGCAGATATTTCCCTGTGCTTACTGCTGTTTCTTCCATATGCCGGTAATGGGCTGAAAACGCCTGTTTTGGGACTCTGAAGAGAAAGTGTTTGCAGACTGCTGAATCCACACACGGGTTTAACTCTGGAAGTTGAGTGCACACATTGACAACCGTTCTGTTAGATAGCTGCGTTTTGGATTTAGAAGCAGATATTTCCCTGTGCTTACTGCTGTTTCTTCCATATGCCGGTAATGGGCTGAAAACGCCTGTTTTGGGACTCTGCAGAGAAAGTGTTTGCAGACTGCTGAATCCACACACGGGTTTAACTCTGGAAGTTGAGTGCACACATTGACAACCGTTCTGTTAGATAGCTGCGTTTTGGATTTAGAAGCAGATATTTCCCTGTGCTTACTGCTGCTTCTTCCATATGCCGGTAATGGGCTGAAAACGCCTGTTTTGGGACTCTGCAGAGAAAGTGTTTGCAGACTGCTGAATCCACACACGGGTTTAACTCTGGAAGTTGAGTGCACACATTGACAACCGTTCTGTTAGATAGCTGCGTTTTGGATTTAGAAGCAGATATTTCCCTGTGCTTACTGCTGTTTCTTCCATATGCTGGTAATGGGCTGAAAACGCCTGTTTTGGGACTCTGCAGAGAAAGTGTTTGCAGACTGCTGAATCCACACACGGGTTTAATTCCGGAAGTTGAGTGCACACATTGACAACCGTTCTGTTAGATAGCTGCGTTTTGGATTTAGAAGCAGATATTTCCCTGTGCTTACTGCTGTTTCTTCCATATGCCGGTAATGGGCTGAAAACGCCTGTTTTGGGACTCTGCAGAGAAAGTGTTTGCAGACTGCTGAATCCACACACGGGTTTAACTCTGGAAGTTGAGTGCACACATTGACAACCGTTCTGTTAGATAGCTGCGTTTTGGATTTAGAAGCAGATATTTCCCTGTGCTTACTGCTGTTTCTTCCATATGCCGGTAATGGGCTGAAAACGCCTGTTTGGGGACTCTGCAGAGAAAGTGTTTGCAGACTGCTGAATCCACACACGGGTTTAACTCTGGAAGTTGAGTGCACACATTGACAACCGTTCTGTTAGATAGCTGCGTTTTGGATTTAGAAGCAGATATTTCCCTGTGCTTACTGCTGTTTCTTCCTTATGCCGGTAATGGGCTGAAAACGCCTGTTTTGGGACTCTGCAGAGAAAGTGTTTGCAGACTGCTGAATCCACACACGGGTTTAACTCTGGAAGTTGAGTGCACACATTGACAACCGTTCTGTTAGATAGCTGCGTTTTGGATTTAGAAGCAGATATTTCCCTGTGCTTACTGCTGTTTCTTCCATATGCCGGTAATGGGCTGAAAACGCCTGTTTTGGGACTCTGCAGAGAAAGTGTTTGCAGACTGCTGAATCCACACACGGGTTTAACTCTGGAAGTTGAGTGCACACATTGACAACCGTTCTGTTAGATAGCTGCGTTTTGGATTTAGAAGCAGATAATTCCCTGTGCTTACTGCTGTTTCTTCCATATGCCGGTAATGGGCTGAAAACGCCTGTTTTGGGACTCTGCAGAGAAAGTGTTTGCAGACTGCTGAATCCACACACGGGTTTACCTCTGGAAGTTGAGTGCACACATTGACAACCGTTCTGTTAGATAGCTGCGTTTTGGATTTAGAAGCAGATATTTCCCTGTGCTTACTGCTGTTTCTTCCATATGGCGGTAATGGGCTGAAAACGCCTGTTTTGGGACTCTGCAGAGAAAGTGTTTGCAGACTGCTGAATCCACACACCGGTTTAACTCTGGAAGTTGAGTGCACACATTGACAATCGTTCTGTTAGATAGCTGCGTTTTGGATTTAGAAGCAGATATTTCCCTGTGCTTACTGCTGTTGCTTCCATATGCCGGTAATGGGCTGAAAACGCCTGTTTTGGGACTCTGCAGAGAAAGTGTTTGCAGACTGCTGAATCCACACACGGGTTTAACTCTGGAAGTTGAGTGCACACATTGACAACCGTTCTGTTAGATAGCTGCGTTTTGGATTTAGAAGCAGATATTTCCCTGTGCTTACTGCTGTTTCTTCCATATGCCGGTAATGGGCTGAAAACGCCTGTTTTGGGACTCTGCCGAGAAGATGTTTGCAGACTGCTGAATCCACACTCGGGTTTATCTCTGGAAGTTGAGTGCACGCATTGACAACCATTCAGTTAGATAGCTGCCTTTTGGTTTTAGAAGCAGTTATTTCTCTTTACAGCATATACTCTCATTCACTCTGGAATATCCAAACGCAGCTCCTAAAAGAAACGGGTTTCTAAGTATAATCAGATATTTCTCTTTACATCTTGTACCCCAGTACACTCTGATATATGCATACGCAGCTCCTGGAAGAAACGTGTTTGTAACTCGCTGAATCTGTGCATATATTGAAGTCTCTTAGGTGAATGAACACACAGCAGAGGAGTTTGAAAAAAACATTTCTTCCATGTTATAGATGCACTGTTACTGCTATTGCTTTTAGGCTGGTGTTTTCCTGGAAATGTTGGTTTTAGAATTTCCATATAAATGGTTTGTAAACTGCTGCTTAAGTGGAGCAGTTTAATTCGTTAAGTTGAATGCCCTCATTCACAATCATTCTGTTAGCTAGCTCCGTTTTGGTTTTAGAAGCCTGTGTTTCTAGTTACAGCATATACTCCCATTCATTCTGGAATAGCCAAACGCAGCTCCCAGAATAGACGTGTTTCTAAGTCGCTGAATCTAAACATAGATTCAACTCCCTTAGGTGAACGAACACACAGCACAGCAGTTTGAAAGAAACGTTTTATTTGAGTTTTAGACGCAGTCTTATTGCTATTTCTCAGAGTCCGGTATTTTGCTGGGAATGTCTGTTTTAGAATCTGCACAAAAATCTTTTCTAAACTGCTGCATAGAAACAACAGTTTATCTCAATAAGCTGAATGCACACAGTGACAACCATTCTGTTAGATGGCTCCGCGTTTGTTTTAGAACCAGATAGTTCACTTTAAACCTTATACTCCAGTACACTCTGGAATATGCAAATGCAGCTCCTGGAAGAAACGTGTTTCTTACTCGCTGAATCTGAACATATACTCAAGACTCTTAGGTGAATGAACACAGAGCAGAGCATTTTGAAGAAAACGTTTCTTCTATGTTATAGATGCAGTCTTACTGCTACTTCTTTTAGGCTGGGGTTTTGCTGCAAATGTTGATTTTAGAATTTGCATATAAAGGGTTTCTAAACTGCTGCCTAAGAAGAGCAGATTAACCCTTTAAGTTAAATGCACACATTCACAACCATTCTGTTAGATAGCTCCGTTTTGGTTTTAGAAACAGATATTTCTCTTTACAGCATTTACTCCCATACACTCTGGAATATCGAAATGCAGCTCCTAGAATAAACGTGTTTCAAACTCGCTGAATCCAAACATAGATTCAACGACCTTTGGTGAACGAACACACTGCAGAGCAGTTTGAAAGAAACGTTCCCTCTGAGTTTTAGACGCAGTCTTACTGCTATTTCTTATAGGCCGGTATTTTGCTGGAAATGTCTGTTTGAGAATCTACACAGAAATGTTTTCTAAACTGCTGCATACAAACAGCAGTTTAGCTCAGTAAGTTGAATGCACACATTGACAACCATTCCATTAGATCATCCGTTTTTCTTTTGGAATGAGACATTTGTCTTTACATCTTATACTCCAGTATACTCTGGAATAGGCAAACACAGCTCCTGGAAGAAACGTGTTGCTAACTAGCTGAATCTGAACATATATTCAAGTCTCTTATATGAATGAACACACAGCAGAGCAGTTTGAAAACAGTTTCTTCCATGTTAAAGATGCAGTCTTACTGCTATTTCCTATAGGCTGGTGTTTTGCTGGAAAGTTCTCTATGAGAATTTGCATATAAAGGGTTTCTAAAGTGCTGCATGAGAAGAGCAGTTTACCTCTTTAAGCCGAAGGCACACATTCACAACCACTCTGCTAGATAGATCCATTTTGGTTTTAGAAACAGATATTTCTCTTTACAGAATATACTCCCATTCAATCTGGAATATCCAAAGACAGCTCCTAGAATAAACGTGTTTCTATCTCGCTGAATCTGAACATAGATTCAACTCCCTTAGGTCAAAGAACACATGGCCGAGCAGTTTGAAAGAAACGTTTCTTCTGAGTTTTAGACGCAGTCTTAATGCTCTTTCTTATATATGCCGGGACTGGGCCGGAAAGGCCTGTTTTGAGACTCTGCAAGAAAGTGTTTGCAGACTGCTGAATCCACACACGGGTTTAACTCTGGAAGTTGAGTGCACACATTGACAACCGTTCTGTTAGATAGCTGCGTTTTGGATTTAGAAGCAGATATTTCCCTGTGCTTACTGCTGTTTCTTCCATATGCCGGTAATGGGCTGAAAACGCCTGTTTTGGGACTCTGAAGAGAAAGTGTTTGCAGACTGCTGAATCCACACACGGGTTTAACTCTGGAAGTTGAGTGCACACATTGACAACCGTTCTGTTAGATAGCTGCGTTTTGGATTTAGAAGCAGATATTTCCCTGTGCTTACTGCTGTTTCTTCCATATGCCGGTAATGGGCTGAAAACGCCTGTTTTGGGACTCTGCAGAGAAAGTGTTTGCAGACTGCTGAATCCACACACGGGTTTAACTCTGGAAGTTGAGTGCACACATTGACAACCGTTCTGTTAGATAGCTGCGTTTTGGATTTAGAAGCAGATATTTCCCTGTGCTTACTGCTGCTTCTTCCATATGCCGGTAATGGGCTGAAAACGCCTGTTTTGGGACTCTGCAGAGAAAGTGTTTGCAGACTGCTGAATCCACACACGGGTTTAACTCTGGAAGTTGAGTGCACACATTGACAACCGTTCTGTTAGATAGCTGCGTTTTGGATTTAGAAGCAGATATTTCCCTGTGCTTACTGCTGTTTCTTCCATATGCTGGTAATGGGCTGAAAACGCCTGTTTTGGGACTCTGCAGAGAAAGTGTTTGCAGACTGCTGAATCCACACACGGGTTTAATTCCGGAAGTTGAGTGCACACATTGACAACCGTTCTGTTAGATAGCTGCGTTTTGGATTTAGAAGCAGATATTTCCCTGTGCTTACTGCTGTTTCTTCCATATGCCGGTAATGGGCTGAAAACGCCTGTTTTGGGACTCTGCAGAGAAAGTGTTTGCAGACTGCTGAATCCACACACGGGTTTAACTCTGGAAGTTGAGTGCACACATTGACAACCGTTCTGTTAGATAGCTGCGTTTTGGATTTAGAAGCAGATATTTCCCTGTGCTTACTGCTGTTTCTTCCATATGCCGGTAATGGGCTGAAAACGCCTGTTTGGGGACTCTGCAGAGAAAGTGTTTGCAGACTGCTGAATCCACACACGGGTTTAACTCTGGAAGTTGAGTGCACACATTGACAACCGTTCTGTTAGATAGCTGCGTTTTGGATTTAGAAGCAGATATTTCCCTGTGCTTACTGCTGTTTCTTCCTTATGCCGGTAATGGGCTGAAAACGCCTGTTTTGGGACTCTGCAGAGAAAGTGTTTGCAGACTGCTGAATCCACACACGGGTTTAACTCTGGAAGTTGAGTGCACACATTGACAACCGTTCTGTTAGGTAGCTGCGTTTTGGATTTAGAAGCAGATATTTCCCTGTGCTTACTGCTGTTTCTTCCATATGCCGGTAATGGGCTGAAAACGCCTGTTTTGGGACTCTGCAGAGAAAGTGTTTGCAGACTGCTGAATCCACACACGGGTTTAACTCTGGAAGTTGAGTGCACACATTGACAACCGTTCTGTTAGATAGCTGCGTTTTGGATTTAGAAGCAGATATTTCCCTGTGCTTACTGCTGTTTCTTCCATATGCCGGTAATGGGCTGAAAACGCCTGTTTTGGGACTCTGCAGAGAAAGTGTTTGCAGACTGCTGAATCCACACACGGGTTTAACTCTGGAAGTTGAGTGCACACATTGACAACCGTTCTGTTAGATAGCTGCGTTTTGGATTTAGAAGCAGATATTTCCCTGTGCTTACTGCTGTTTCTTCCATATGCCGGTAATGGGCTGAAAACGCCTGTTTGGGGACTCTGCAGAGAATGTGTTTGCAGACTGCTGAATCCACACACGGGTTTAACTCTGGAAGTTGAGTGCACACATTGACAACCGTTCTGTTAGATAGCTGCGTTTTGGATTTAGAAGCAGATATTTCCCTGTGCTTACTGCTGTTTCTTCCATATGCCGGTAATGGGCTGAAAACGCCTGTTTGGGGACTCTGCAGAGAAAGTGTTTGCAGACTGCTGAATCCACACACGGGTTTAACTCTGGAAGTTGAGTGCACACATTGACAACCGTTCTGTTAGATAGCTGCGTTTTGGATTTAGAAGCAGATATTTCCCTGGGCTTACTGCTGTTTCTTCCATATGCCGGTAATGGGCTGAAAACGCCTGTTTGGGGACTCTGCAGAGAAAGTGTTTGCAGACTGCTGAATCCACACACGGGTTTAACTCTGGAAGTTGAGTGCACACATTGACAACCGTTCTGTTAGATAGCTGCGTTTTGGATTTAGAAGCAGATATTTCCCTGTGCTTACTGCTGTTGCTTCCATATGCCGGTAATGGGCTGAAAACGCCTGTTTTGGGACTCTGCAGAGAAAGTGTTTGCAGACTGCTGAATCCACACACGGGTTTAACTCTGGAAGTTGAGTGCACACATTGACAACCGTTCTGTTAGATAGCTGCGTTTTGGATTTAGAAGCAGATATTTACCTGTGCTTACTGCTGTTTCTTCCATATGCCGGTAATTGGCTGAAAACGCCTGTTTTGGGACTCTGCAGAGAAAGTGTTTGCAGACTGCTGAATCCACACACGGGTTTAACTCTGGAAGTTGAGTGCACACATTGACAACCGTTCTGTTAGATAGCTGCGTTTTGGATTTAGAAGCAGATATTTCCCTGTGCTTACTGCTGTTTCTTCCATATGCCGGTAATGGGCTGAAAACGCCTGTTTTGGGACTCTGCAGAGAAAGTGTTTGCAGACTGCTGAATCCACACACGGGTTTAACTCTGGAAGTTGAGTGCACACATTGACAACCGTTCTGTTAGATAGCTGCGTTTTGGATTTAGAAGCAGATATTTCCCTGTGCTTACTGCTGTTTCTTCCATATGCCGGTAATGGAGTGAAAACGCCTGTTTTGGGACTCTGCAGAGAAAGTGTTTGCAGACTGCTGAATCCACACACGGGTTTAACTCTGGAAGTTGAGTGCACACATTGACAACCGTTCTGTTAGATAGCTGCGTTTTGGATTTAGAAGCAGATATTTCCCTGGGCTTACTGCTGTTTCTTCCATATGCCGGTAATGGGCTGAAAACGCCTGTTTTGGGACTCTGCAGAGAAAGTGTTTGCAGACTGCTGAATCCACACACGGGTTTAACTCTGGAAGTTGAGTGCACACATTGACAACCGTTCTGTTAGATAGCTGCGTTTTGGATTTAGAAGCAGATATTTCCCTGTGCTTACTGCTGTTTCTTCCATATGCCGGTAATGGGCTGAAAACGCCTGTTTTGGGACTCTGCCGAGAAGATGTTTGCAGACTGCTGAATCCACACTCGGGTTTATCTCTGGAAGTTGAGTGCACGCATTGACAACCATTCAGTTAGATAGCTGCCTTTTGGTTTTAGAAGCAGTTATTTCTCTTTACAGCATATACTCTCATTCACTCTGGAATATCCAAACGCAGCTCCTAAAAGAAACGGGTTTCTAAGTATAATCAGATATTTCTCTTTACATCTTGTACCCCAGTACACTCTGATATATGCATACGCAGCTCCTGGAAGAAACGTGTTTGTAACTCGCTGAATCTGTGCATATATTGAAGTCTCTTAGGTGAATGAACACACAGCAGAGGAGTTTGAAAAAAACATTTCTTCCATGTTATAGATGCACTGTTACTGCTATTGCTTTTAGGCTGGTGTTTTCCTGGAAATGTTGGTTTTAGAATTTCCATATAAATGGTTTGTAAACTGCTGCTTAAGTGGAGCAGTTTAATTCGTTAAGTTGAATGCCCTCATTCACAATCATTCTGTTAGCTAGCTCCGTTTTGGTTTTAGAAGCCTGTGTTTCTAGTTACAGCATATACTCCCATTCATTCTGGAATAGCCAAACGCAGCTCCCAGAATAGACGTGTTTCTAAGTCGCTGAATCTAAACATAGATTCAACTCCCTTAGGTGAACGAACACACAGCACAGCAGTTTGAAAGAAACGTTTTATTTGAGTTTTAGACGCAGTCTTATTGCTATTTCTCAGAGGCCGGTATTTTGCTGGGAATGTCTGTTTTAGAATCTGCACAAAAATCTTTTCTAAACTGCTGCATAGAAACAACAGTTTATCTCAATAAGCTGAATGCACACAGTGACAACCATTCTGTTAGATGGCTCCGCGTTTGTTTTAGAACCAGATAGTTCACTTTAAACCTTATACTCCAGTACACTCTGGAATATGCAAATGCAGCTCCTGGAAGAAACGTGTTTCTTACTCGCTGAATCTGAACATATACTCAAGACTCTTAGGTGAATGAACACAGAGCAGAGCATTTTGAAGAAAACGTTTCTTCTATGTTATAGATGCAGTCTTACTGCTACTTCTTTTAGGCTGGGGTTTTGCTGCAAATGTTGATTTTAGAATTTGCATATAAAGGGTTTCTAAACTGCTGCCTAAGAAGAGCAGATTAACCCTTTAAGTTAAATGCACACATTCACAACCATTCTGTTAGATAGCTCCGTTTTGGTTTTAGAAACAGATATTTCTCTTTACAGCATTTACTCCCATACACTCTGGAATATCGAAATGCAGCTCCTAGAATAAACGTGTTTCAAACTCGCTGAATCCAAACATAGATTCAACGACCTTTGGTGAACGAACACACTGCAGAGCAGTTTGAAAGAAACGTTCCCTCTGAGTTTTAGACGCAGTCTTACTGCTATTTCTTATAGGCCGGTATTTTGCTGGAAATGTCTGTTTGAGAATCTACACAGAAATGTTTTCTAAACTGCTGCATACAAACAGCAGTTTAGCTCAGTAAGTTGAATGCACACATTGACAACCATTCCATTAGATCATCCGTTTTTCTTTTGGAATGAGACATTTGTCTTTACATCTTATACTCCAGTATACTCTGGAATAGGCAAACACAGCTCCTGGAAGAAACGTGTTGCTAACTAGCTGAATCTGAACATATATTCAAGTCTCTTATATGAATGAACACACAGCAGAGCAGTTTGAAAACAGTTTCTTCCATGTTAAAGATGCAGTCTTACTGCTATTTCCTATAGGCTGGTGTTTTGCTGGAAAGTTCTCTATGAGAATTTGCATATAAAGGGTTTCTAAAGTGCTGCATGAGAAGAGCAGTTTACCTCTTTAAGCCGAAGGCACACATTCACAACCACTCTGCTAGATAGATCCATTTTGGTTTTAGAAACAGATATTTCTCTTTACAGAATATACTCCCATTCAATCTGGAATATCCAAAGACAGCTCCTAGAATAAACGTGTTTCTATCTCGCTGAATCTGAACATAGATTCAACTCCCTTAGGTCAAAGAACACATGGCCGAGCAGTTTGAAAGAAACGTTTCTTCTGAGTTTTAGACGCAGTCTTAATGCTCTTTCTTATATATGCCGGGACTGGGCCGGAAAGGCCTGTTTTGAGACTCTGCAAGAAAGTGTTTGCAGACTGCTGAATCCACACACGGGTTTAACTCTGGAAGTTGAGTGCACACATTGACAACCGTTCTGTTAGATAGCTGCGTTTTGGATTTAGAAGCAGATATTTCCCTGGGCTTACTGCTGTTTCTTCCATATGCCGGTAATGGGCTGAAAACGCCTGTTTTGGGACTCTGAAGAGAAAGTGTTTGCAGACTGCTGAATCCACACACGGGTTTAACTCTGGAAGTTGAGTGCACACATTGACAACCGTTCTGTTAGAAAGCTGCGTTTTGGATTTAGAAGCAGATATTTCCCTGTGCTTACTGCTGTTTCTTCCATATGCCGGTAATGGGCTGAAAACGCCTGTTTTGGGACTCTGCAGAGAAAGTGTTTGCAGACTGCTGAATCCACACACGGGTTTAACTCTGGAAGTTGAGTGCACACATTGACAACCGTTCTGTTAGATAGCTGCGTTTTGGATTTAGAAGCAGATATTTCCCTGTGCTTACTGCTGCTTCTTCCATATGCCGGTAATGGGCTGAAAACGCCTGTTTTGGGACTCTGCAGAGAAAGTGTTTGCAGACTGCTGAATCCACACACGGGTTTAACTCTGGAAGTTGAGTGCACACATTGACAACCGTTCTGTTAGATAGCTGCGTTTTGGATTTAGAAGCAGATATTTCCCTGTGCTTACTGCTGTTTCTTCCATATGCCGGTAATGGGCTGAAAACGCCTGTTTTGGGACTCTGCAGAGAAAGTGTTTGCAGACTGCTGAATCCACACACGGGTTTAATTCCGGAAGTTGAGTGCACACATTGACAACCGTTCTGTTAGATAGCTGCGTTTTGGATTTAGAAGCAGATATTTCCCTGTGCTTACTGCTGTTTCTTCCATATGCCGGTAATGGGCTGAAAACGCCTGTTTGGGGACTCTGCAGAGAAAGTGTTTGCAGACTGCTGAATCCACACACGGGTTTAACTCTGGAAGTTGAGTGCACACATTGACAACCGTTCTGTTAGATAGCTGCGTTTTGGATTTAGAAGCAGATATTTCCCTGTGCTTACTGCTGTTTCTTCCTTATGCCGGTAATGGGCTGAAAACGCCTGTTTTGGGACTCTGCAGAGAAAGTGTTTGCAGACTGCTGAATCCACACACGGGTTTAACTCTGGAAGTTGAGTGCACACATTGACAACCGTTCTGTTAGATAGCTGCGTTTTGGATTTAGAAGCAGATATTTCCCTGTGCTTACTGCTGTTTCTTCCATATGCCGGTAATGGGCTGAAAACGCCTGTTTTGGGACTCTGCAGAGAAAGTGTTTGCAGACTGCTGAATCCACACACGGGTTTAACTCTGGAAGTTGAGTGCACACATTGACAACCGTTCTGTTAGATAGCTGCGTTTTGGATTTAGAAGCAGATATTTCCCTGTGCTTACTGCTGTTTCTTCCATATGCCGGTAATGGGCTGAAAACGCCTGTTTTGGGACTCTGCAGAGAAAGTGTTTGCAGACTGCTGAATCCACACAGGGGTTTAACTCTGGAAGTTGAGTGCACACATTGACAACCGTTCTGTTAGATAGCTGCGTTTTGGATTTAGAAGCAGATATTTCCCTGTGCTTACTGCTGTTTCTTCCATATGGCGGTAATGGGCTGAAAACGCCTGTTTTGGGACTCTGCAGAGAAAGTGTTTGCAGACTGCTGAATCCACACACCGGTTTAACTCTGGAAGTTGAGTGCACACATTGACAATCGTTCTGTTAGATAGCTGCGTTTTGGATTTAGAAGCAGATATTTCCCTGTGCTTACTGCTGTTGCTTCCATATGCCGGTAATGGGCTGAAAACGCCTGTTTTGGGACTCTGCAGAGAAAGTGTTTGCAGACTGCTGAATCCACACACGGGTTTAACTCTGGAAGTTGAGTGCACACATTGACAACCGTTCTGTTAGATAGCTGCGTTTTGGATTTAGAAGCAGATATTTCCCTGTGCTTACTGCTGTTTCTTCCATATGCCGGTAATGGGCTGAAAACGCCTGTTTTGGGACTCTGCCGAGAAGATGTTTGCAGACTGCTGAATCCACACTCGGGTTTATCTCTGGAAGTTGAGTGCACGCATTGACAACCATTCAGTTAGATAGCTGCCTTTTGGTTTTAGAAGCAGTTATTTCTCTTTACAGCATATACTCTCATTCACTCTGGAATATCCAAACGCAGCTCCTAAAAGAAACGGGTTTCTAAGTATAATCAGATATTTCTCTTTACATCTTGTACCCCAGTACACTCTGATATATGCATACGCAGCTCCTGGAAGAAACGTGTTTGTAACTCGCTGAATCTGTGCATATATTGAAGTCTCTTAGGTGAATGAACACACAGCAGAGGAGTTTGAAAAAAACATTTCTTCCATGTTATAGATGCACTGTTACTGCTATTGCTTTTAGGCTGGTGTTTTCCTGGAAATGTTGGTTTTAGAATTTCCATATAAATGGTTTGTAAACTGCTGCTTAAGGGGAGCAGTTTAATTCGTTAAGTTGAATGCCCTCATTCACAATCATTCTGTTAGCTAGCTCCGTTTTGGTTTTAGAAGCCTGTGTTTCTAGTTACAGCATATACTCCCATTCATTCTGGAATAGCCAAACGCAGCTCCCAGAATAGACGTGTTTCTAAGTCGCTGAATCTAAACATAGATTCAACTCCCTTAGGTGAACGAACACACAGCACAGCAGTTTGAAAGAAACGTTTTATTTGAGTTTTAGACGCAGTCTTATTGCTGTTTCTCAGAGGCCGGTATTTTGCTGGGAATGTCTGTTTTAGAATCTGCACAAAAATCTTTTCTAAACTGCTGCATAGAAACAACAGTTTATCTCAATAAGCTGAATGCACACAGTGACAACCATTCTGTTAGATGGCTCCGCGTTTGTTTTAGAACCAGATAGTTCACTTTAAACCTTATACTCCAGTACACTCTGGAATATGCAAATGCAGCTCCTGGAAGAAACGTGTTTCTTACTCGCTGAATCTGAACATATACTCAAGACTCTTAGGTGAATGAACACAGAGCAGAGCATTTTGAAGAAAACGTTTCTTCTATGTTATAGATGCAGTCTTACTGCTACTTCTTTTAGGCTGGGGTTTTGCTGCAAATGTTGATTTTAGAATTTGCATATAAAGGGTTTCTAAACTGCTGCCTAAGAAGAGCAGATTAACCCTTTAAGTTAAATGCACACATTCACAACCATTCTGTTAGATAGCTCCGTTTTGGTTTTAGAAACAGATATTTCTCTTTACAGCATTTACTCCCATACACTCTGGAATATCGAAATGCAGCTCCTAGAATAAACGTGTTTCAAACTCGCTGAATCCAAACATAGATTCAACGACCTTTGGTGAACGAACACACTGCAGAGCAGTTTGAAAGAAACGTTCCCTCTGAGTTTTAGACGCAGTCTTACTGCTATTTCTTATAGGCCGGTATTTTGCTGGAAATGTCTGTTTGAGAATCTACACAGAAATGTTTTCTAAACTGCTGCATACAAACAGCAGTTTAGCTCAGTAAGTTGAATGCACACATTGACAACCATTCCATTAGATCATCCGTTTTTCTTTTGGAATGAGACATTTGTCTTTACATCTTATACTCCAGTATACTCTGGAATAGGCAAACACAGCTCCTGGAAGAAACGTGTTGCTAACTAGCTGAATCTGAACATATATTCAAGTCTCTTATATGAATGAACACACAGCAGAGCAGTTTGAAAACAGTTTCTTCCATGTTAAAGATGCAGTCTTACTGCTATTTCCTATAGGCTGGTGTTTTGCTGGAAAGTTCTCTATGAGAATTTGCATATAAAGGGTTTCTAAAGTGCTGCATGAGAAGAGCAGTTTACCTCTTTAAGCCGAAGGCACACATTCACAACCACTCTGCTAGATAGATCCATTTTGGTTTTAGAAACAGATATTTCTCTTTACAGAATATACTCCCATTCAATCTGGAATATCCAAAGACAGCTCCTAGAATAAACGTGTTTCTATCTCGCTGAATCTGAACATAGATTCAACTCCCTTAGGTCAAAGAACACATGGCCGAGCAGTTTGAAAGAAACGTTTCTTCTGAGTTTTAGACGCAGTCTTAATGCTCTTTCTTATATATGCCGGGACTGGGCCGGAAAGGCCTGTTTTGAGACTCTGCAAGAAAGTGTTTGCAGACTGCTGAATCCACACTCGGGTTTAACTCTGGAAGTTGAGTGCACACATTGACAACCGTTCTGTTAGATAGCTGCGTTTTGGATTTAGAAGCAGATATTTCCCTGTGCTTACTGCTGTTTCTTCCATATGCCGGTAATGGGCTGAAAACGCCTGTTTTGGGACTCTGAAGAGAAAGTGTTTGCAGACTGCTGAATCCACACACGGGTTTAACTCTGGAAGTTGAGTGCACACATTGAAAACCGTTCTGTTAGATAGCTGCGTTTTGGATTTAGAAGCAGATATTTCCCTGTGCTTACTGCTGTTTCTTCCATATGCCGGTAATGGGCTGAAAACGCCTGTTTTGGGACTCTGCAGAGAAAGTGTTTGCAGACTGCTGAATCCACACACGGGTTTAACTCTGGAAGTTGAGTGCACACATTGACAACCGTTCTGTTAGATAGCTGCGTTTTGGATTTAGAAGCAGATATTTCCCTGTGCTTACTGCTGCTTCTTCCATATGCCGGTACTGGGCTGAAAACGCCTGTTTTGGGACTCTGCAGAGAAAGTGTTTGCAGACTGCTGAATCCACACACGGGTTTAACTCTGGAAGTTGAGTGCACACATTGACAACCGTTCTGTTAGATAGCTGCGTTTTGGATTTAGAAGCAGATATTTCCCTGTGCTTACTGCTGTTTCTTCCATATGCCGGTAATGGGCTGAAAACGCCTGTTTTGGGACTCTGCAGAGAAAGTGTTTGCAGACTGCTGAATCCACACACGGGTTTAACTCCGGAAGTTGAGTGCACACATTGACAACCGTTCTGTTAGATAGCTGCGTTTTGGATTTAGAAGCAGATATTTCCCTGGGCTTACTGCTGTTTCTTCCATATGCCGGTAATGGGCTGAAAACGCCTGTTTGGGGACTCTGCAGAGAAAGTGTTTGCAGACTGCTGAATCCACACACGGGTTTAACTCTGGAAGTTGAGTGCACACATTGACAACCGTTCTGTTAGATAGCTGCGTTTTGGATTTAGAAGCAGATATTTCCCTGTGCTTACTGCTGCTTCTTCCATATGCCGGTACTGGGCTGAAAACGACTGTTTTGGGACTCTGCAGAGAAAGTGTTTGCAGACTGCTGAATCCACACACGGGTTTAACTCTGGAAGTTGAGTGCACACATTGACAACCGTTCTGTTAGATAGCTGCGTTTTGGATTTAGAAGCAGATATTTCCCTGTGCTTACTGCTGTTTCTTCCATATGCCGGTAATGGGCTGAAAACGCCTGTTTTGGGACTCTGCAGAGAAAGTGTTTGCAGACTGCTGAATCCACACACGGGTTTAACTCCGGAAGTTGAGTGCACACATTGACAACCGTTCTGTTAGATAGCTGCGTTTTGGATTTAGAAGCAGATATTTCCCTGTGCTTACTGCTGTTTCTTCCATATGCCGGTAATGGGCTGAAAACGCCTGTTTGGGGACTCTGCAGAGAAAGTGTTTGCAGACTGCTGAATTCACACACGGGTTTAACTCTGGAAGTTGAGTGCACACATTGACAACCGTTCTGTTAGATAGCTGCGTTTTGGATTTAGAAGCAGATATTTCCCTGTGCTTACTGCTGTTGCTTCCATATGCCGGTAATGGGCTGAAAACGCCTGTTTTGGGACTCTGCAGAGAAAGTGTTTGCAGACTGCTGAATCCACACACGGGTTTAACTCTGGAAGTTGAGTGCACTCATTGACAACCGTTCTGTTAGATAGCTGCGTTTTGGATTTAGAAGCAGATATTTACCTGTGCTTACTGCTGTTTCTTCCATATGCCGGTAATGGGCTGAAAACGCCTGTTTTGGGACTCTGCAGAGAAAGTGTTTGCAGACTGCTGAATCCACACACGGGTTTAACTCTGGAAGTTGAGTGCACACATTGACAACCGTTCTGTTAGGTAGCTGCGTTTTGGATTTAGAAGCAGATATTTCCCTGTGCTTACTGCTGTTTCTTCCATATGCCGGTAATGGGCTGAAAACGCCTGTTTTGGGACTCTGCAGAGAAAGTGTTTGCAGACTGCTGAATCCACACACGGGTTTAACTCTGGAAGTTGAGTGCACACATTGACAACCGTTCTGTTAGATAGCTGCGTTTTGGATTTAGAAGCAGATATTTCCCTGTGCTTACTGCTGTTTCTTCCATATGCCGGTAATGGAGTGAAAACGCCTGTTTTGGGACTCTGCAGAGAAAGTGTTTGCAGACTGCTGAATCCACACACGGGTTTAACTCTGGAAGTTGAGTGCACACATTGACAACCGTTCTGTTAGATAGCTGCGTTTTGGATTTAGAAGCAGATATTTCCCTGGGCTTACTGCTGTTTCTTCCATATGCCGGTAATGGGCTGAAAACGCCTGTTTTGGGACTCTGCAGAGAAAGTGTTTGCAGACTGCTGAATCCACACACGGGTTTAACTCTGGAAGTTGAGTGCACACATTGACAACCGTTCTGTTAGATAGCTGCGTTTTGGATTTAGAAGCAGATATTTCCCTGGGCTTACTGCTGTTTCTTCCATATGCCGGTAATGGGCTGAAAACGCCTGTTTTGGGACTCTGCAGAGAAAGTGTTTGCAGACTGCTGAATCCACACACGGGTTTAACTCTGGAAGTTGAGTGCACACATTGACAACCGTTCTGTTAGATAGCTGCGTTTTGGATTTAGAAGCAGATATTTCCCTGGGCTTACTGCTGTTTCTTCCATATGCCGGTAATGGGCTGAAAACGCCTGTTTGGGGACTCTGCAGAGAAAGTGTTTGCAGACTGCTGAATACACACACGGGTTTAACTCTGGAAGTTGAGTGCACACATTGACAACCGTTCTGTTAGATAGCTGCGTTTTGGATTTAGAAGCAGATATTTCCCTGTGCTTACTGCTGTTGCTTCCATATGCCGGTAATGGGCTGAAAACGCCTGTTTTGGGACTCTGCAGAGAAAGTGTTTGCAGACTGCTGAATCCACACACGGGTTTAACTCTGGAAGTTGAGTGCACACATTGACAACCGTTCTGTTAGATAGCTGCGTTTTGGATTTAGAAGCAGATATTTCCCTGTGCTTACTGCTGTTGCTTACATATGCCGGTAAAGGGCTGAAAACGCCTGTTTTGGGACTCTGCAGAGAAACTGTTTGCAGACTGCTGAATCAACACACGGGTTTAACTCTGGAAGTTGAGTGCACACATTGACAACCGTTCTGTTAGATAGCTGCGTTTTGGATTTAGAAGCAGATATTTCCCTGTGCTTACTGCTGTTTCTTCCATATGCCGGTAATGGGCTGAAAACGCCTGTTTTGGGACTCTGCAGAGAAAGTGTTTGCAGACTGCTGAATCCACACACGGGTTTAACTCTGGAAGTTGAGTGCACACATTGACAACCGTTCTGTTAGATAGCTGCGTTTTGGATTTAGAAGCAGATATTTCCCTGTGCTTACTGCTGTTGCTTCCATATGCCGGTAATGGGCTGAAAACGCCTGTTTTGGGACTCTGCAGAGAAAGTGTTTGCAGACTGCTGAATCCACACACGGGTTTAACTCTGGAAGTTGAGTGCACACATTGACAACCGTTCTTTTAGATAGCTGCGTTTTGGATTTAGAAGCAGATATTTCCCTGTGCTTACTGCTGTTTCTTCCATATGCCGGTAATGGGCTGAAAACGCCTGTTTTGGGACTCTGCAGAGAAAGTGTTTGCAGACTGCTGAATCCACACACGGGTTTAACTCTGGAAGTTGAGTGCACACATTGACAACCGTTCTGTTAGATAGCTGCGTTTTGGATTTAGAAGCAGATATTTCCCTGTGCTTACTGCTGTTTCTTCCATATGCCGGTAATGGGCTGAAAACGCCTGTTTTGGGACTCTGCAGAGAAAGTGTTTGCAGACTGCTGAATCCACACACGGGTTTAACTCTGGAAGTTGAGTGCACACATTGACAACCGTTCTGTTAGATAGCTGCGTTTTGGATTTAGAAGCAGATATTTCCCTGTGCTTACTGCTGTTTCTTCCATATGCCGGTAATGGGCTGAAAACGCCTGTTTTGGGACTCTGCAGAGAAAGTGTTTGCAGACTGCTGAATCCACACACGGGTTTAACTCTGGAAGTTGAGTGCACACATTGACAACCGTTCTGTTAGATAGCTGCGTTTTGGATTTAGAAGCAGATATTTCCCTGTGCTTACTGCTGTTTCTTCCATATGCCGGTAATGGGCTGAAAACGCCTGTTTGGGGACTCTGCAGAGAAAGTGTTTGCAGACTGCTGAATCCACACACGGGTTTAACTCTGGAAGTTGAGTGCACACATTGACAACCGTTCTGTTAGATAGCTGCGTTTTGGATTTAGAAGCAGATATTTCCCTGTGCTTACTGCTGTTTCTTCCATATGCCGGTAATGGGCTGAAAATGCCTTTTTGGGGACTCTGCAGAGAAAGTGTTTGCAGACTGCTGAATCCACACACGGGTTTAACTCTGGAAGTTGAGTGCACACATTGACAACCGTTCTGTTAGATAGCTGCGTTTTGGATTTAGAAGCAGATATTTCCCTGTGCTTACTGCTGTTTCTTCCATATGCCGGTAATGGGCTGAAAACGCCTGTTTGGGGACTCTGCAGAGAAAGTGTTTGCAGACTGCTGAATCCACACACGGGTTTAACTCTGGAAGTTGAGTGCACACATTGACAACCGTTCTGTTAGATAGCTGCGTTTTGGATTTAGAAGCAGATATTTCCCTGTGCTTACTGCTGTTTCTTCCATATGCCGGTAATGGGCTGAAAACGCCTGTTTGGGGACTCTGCAGAGAAAGTGTTTGCAGACTGCTGAATCCACACACGGGTTTAACTCTGGAAGTTGAGTGCACACATTGACAACCGTTCTGTTAGATAGCTGCGTTTTGGATTTAGAAGCAGATATTTCCCTGTGCTTACTGCTGTTTCTTCCATATGCCGGTAATGGACTGAAAACGCCTGTTTTGGGACTCTGCAGAGAAAGTGTTTGCAGACTGCTGAATCCACACACGGGTTTAACTCTGGAAGTTGAGTGCACACATTGACAACCGTTCTGTTAGATAGCTGCGTTTTGGATTTAGAAGCAGATATTTCCCTGGGCTTACTGCTGTTTCTTCCATATGCCGGTAATGGACTGAAAACGCCTGTTTTGGGACTCTGCAGAGAAAGTGTTTGCAGACTGCTGAATCCACACACGGGTTTAACTCTGGAAGTTGAGTGCACACATTGACAACCGTTCTTTTAGATAGCTGCGTTTTGGATTTAGAAGCAGATATTTCCCTGTGCTTACTGCTGTTTCTTCCATATGCCGGTAATGGGCTGAAAACGCCTGTTTTGGGACTCTGCAGAGAAAGTGTTTGCAGACTGCTGAATCCACACACGGGTTTAACTCTGGAAGTTGAGTGCACACATTGACAACCGTTCTGTTAGATAGCTGCGTTTTGGATTTAGAAGCAGATATTTCCCTGTGCTTACTGCTGTTTCTTCCATATGCCGGTAATGGGCTGAAAACGCCTGTTTTGGGACTCTGCAGAGAAAGTGTTTGCAGACTGCTGAATCCACACACGGGTTTAACTCTGGAAGTTGAGTGCACACATTGACAACCGTTCTGTTAGATAGCTGCGTTTTGGATTTAGAAGCAGATATTTCCCTGTGCTTACTGCTGTTTCTTCCATATGCCGGTAATGGGCTGAAAACGCCTGTTTTGGGACTCTGCAGAGAAAGTGTTTGCAGACTGCTGAATCCACACACGGGTTTAACTCTGGAAGTTGAGTGCACACATTGACAACCGTTCTGTTAGATAGCTGCGTTTTGGATTTAGAAGCAGATATTTCCCTGTGCTTACTGCTGTTTCTTCCATATGCCGGTAATGGGCTGAAAACGCCTGTTTGGGGACTCTGCAGAGAATGTGTTTGCAGACTGCTGAATCCACACACGGGTTTAACTCTGGAAGTTGAGTGCACACATTGACAACCGTTCTGTTAGATAGCTGCGTTTTGGATTTAGAAGCAGATATTTCCCTGTGCTTACTGCTGTTTCTTCCATATGCCGGTAATGGGCTGAAAATGCCTGTTTGGGGACTCTGCAGAGAAAGTGTTTGCAGACTGCTGAATCCACACACGGGTTTAACTCTGGAAGTTGAGTGCACACATTGACAACCGTTCTGTTAGATAGCTGCGTTTTGGATTTAGAAGCAGATATTTCCCTGTGCTTACTGCTGTTTCTTCCATATGCCGGTAATGGGCTGAAAACGCCTGTTTTGGGACTCTGCAGAGAAAGTGTTTGCAGACTGCTGAATCCACACACGGGTTTAACTCTGGAAGTTGAGTGTACGCATTGACAACCGTTCTGTTAGATAGCTGCGTTTTGGATTTAGAAGCAGATATTTCCCTGTGCTTACTGCTGTTGCTTCCATATGCCGGTAATGGGCTGAAAACGCCTGTTTTGGGACTCTGCAGAGAAACTGTTTGCAGACTGCTGAATCCACACACGGGTTTAACTCTGGAAGTTGAGTGCACACATTGACAACCGTTCTGTTAGATAGCTGCGTTTTGGATTTAGAAGCAGATATTTCCCTGTGCTTACTGCTGTTTCTTCCATATGCCGGTAATGGGCTGAAAACGCCTGTTTTGGGACTCTGCAGAGAAAGTGTTTGCAGACTGCTGAATCCACACACGGGTTTAACTCTGGAAGTTGAGTGCACACATTGACAACCGTTCTGTTAGATAGCTGCGTTTTGGATTTAGAAGCAGATATTTCCCTGTGCTTACTGCTGTTGCTTCCATATGCCGGTAATGGGCTGAAAACGCCTGTTTTGGGACTCTGCAGAGAAACTGTTTGCAGACTGCTGAATCCACACACGGGTTTAACTCTGGAAGTTGAGTGCACACATTGACAACCGTTCTGTTAGATAGCTGCGTTTTGGATTTAGAAGCAGATATTTCCCTGTGCTTACTGCTGTTTCTTCCATATGCCGGTAATGGGCTGAAAACGCCTGTTTTGGGACTCTGCAGAGAAAGTGTTTGCAGACTGCTGAATCCACACACGGGTTTAACTCTGGAAGTTGAGTGCACACATTGACAACCGTTCTGTTAGATAGCTGCGTTTTGGATTTAGAAGCAGATATTTCCCTGTGCTTACTGCTGTTTCTTCCATATGCCGGTAATGGGCTGAAAACGCCTGTTTGGGGACTCTGCAGAGAAAGTGTTTGCAGACTGCTGAATCCACACACGGGTTTAACTCTGGAAGTTGAGTGCACACATTGACAACCGTTCTGTTAGATAGCTGCGTTTTGGATTTAGAAGCAGATATTTCCCTGTGCTTACTGCTGTTTCTTCCATATGCCGGTTATGGGCTGAAAACGCCTGTTTTGGGACTCTGCAGAGAAAGTGTTTGCAGACTGCTGAATCCACACACGGGTTTAACTCTGGAAGTTGAGTGCACACATTGACAACCGTTCTGTTAGATAGCTGCGTTTTGGATTTAGAAGCAGATATTTCCCTGTGCTTACTGCTGTTTCTTCCATATGCCGGTAATGGGCTGAAAACGCCTGTTTTGGGACTCTGCAGAGAAAGTGTTTGCAGACTGCTGAATCCACACACGGGTTTAACTCTGGAAGTTGAGTGCACACATTGACAACCGTTCTGTTAGATAGCTGCGTTTTGGATTTAGAAGCAGATATTTCCCTGTGCTTACTGCTGTTTCTTCCATATGCCGGTAATGGACTGAAAACGCCTGTTTTGGGACTCTGCAGAGAAAGTGTTTGCAGACTGCTGAATCCACACACGGGTTTAACTCTGGAAGTTGAGTGCACACATTGACAACCGTTCTGTTAGATAGCTGCGTTTTGGATTTAGAAGCAGATATTTCCCTGGGCTTACTGCTGTTTCTTCCATATGCCGGTAATGGGCTGAAAACGCCTGTTTTGGGACTCTGCAGAGAAAGTGTTTGCAGACTGCTGAATCCACACACGGGTTTAACTCTGGAAGTTGAGTGCACACATTGACAACCGTTCTGCTAGATAGCTGCGTTTTGGATTTAGAAGCAGATATTTCCCTGGGCTTACTGCTGTTTCTTCCATATGCCGGTAATGGGCTGAAAACGCCTGTTTTGGGACTCTGCAGAGAAAGTGTTTGCAGACTGCTGAATCCACACACGGGTTTAACTCTGGAAGTTGAGTGCACACATTGACAACCGTTCTGTTAGAGAGCTGCGTTTTGGATTTAGAAGCAGATATTTCCCTGTGCTTACTGCTGTTTCTTCCATATGCCGGTAACGGGCTGAAAACGCCTGTTTGGGGACTCTGCAGAGAAAGTGTTTGCAGACTGCTGAATCCACACACGGGTTTAACTCTGGAAGTTGAGTGCACACATTGACAACCGTTCTGTTAGATAGCTGCGTTTTGGATTTAGAAGCAGATATTTCCCTGTGCTTACTGCTGTTTCTTCCATATGCCGGTAATGGGCTGAAAACGCCTGTTTTGGGACTCTGAAGAGAAAGGGTTTGCAGACTGCTGAATCCACACACGGGTTTAACTCTGGAAGTTGAGTGCACACATTGACAACCGTTCTGTTAGATAGCTGCGTTTTGGATTTAGAAGCAGATATTTCCCTGTGCTTACTGCTGTTTCTTCCATATGTCGGTAAAGGGCTGAAAACGCCTGTTTGGGGACTCTGCAGAGAAAGTGTTTGCAGACTGCTGAATCCACACACAGGTTTAACTCTGGAAGTTGAGTGCACACATTGACAACCGTTCTGTTAGATAGCTGCGTTTTGGATTTAGAAGCAGATATTTCACTGGCCTTACTGCTGTTTCTTCCATATGCCGGTAATGGGCTGAAAACGCCTGTTTTGGGACTCTGCAGAGAAACTGTTTGCAGACTGCTGAATCCACACACGGGTTTAACTCTGGAAGTTGAGTGCACACATTGACAACCGTTCTGTTAGATAGCTGCGTTTTGGATTTAGAAGCAGATATTTCCCTGTGCTTACTGCTGTTTCTTCCATATGCCGGTAATGGGCTGAAAACGCCTGTTTTGGGACTCTGCAGAGAAAGTGTTTGCAGACTGCTGAATCCAAACACGGGTTTAACTCTGGAAGTTGAGTGCACACATTGACAACCGTTCTGTTAGATAGCTGCGTTTTGGATTTAGAAGCAGATAATTCCCTGTGCTTACTGCTGTTTCTTCCATATGCCGGTAATGGGCTGAAAACGCCTGTTTTGGGACTCTGCAGAGAAAGTGTTTGCAGACTGCTGAATCCACACACGGGTTTAACTCTGGAAGTTGAGTGCACACATTGACAACCGTTCTGTTAGATAGCTGCGTTTTGGATTTAGAAGCAGATATTTCCCTGTGCTTACTGCTGTTTCTTCCATATGTCGGTAAAGGGCTGAAAACGCCTGTTTTGGGACTCTGCAGAGAAAGTGTTTGCAGACTGCTGAATCCACACACAGGTTTAACTCTGGAAGTTGAGTGCACACATTGACAACCGTTCTGCTAGATAGCTGCGTTTTGGATTTAGAAGCAGATATTTCCCTGTGCTTACTGCTGTTTCTTCCATATGCCGGTAATGGGCTGAAAACGCCTGTTTTGGGACTCTGCAGAGAAAGTGTTTGCAGACTGCTGAATCCACACACGGGTTTAACTCTGGAAGTTGAGTGCACACATTGACAACCGTTCTGTTAGATAGCTGCGTTTTGGATTTAGAAGCAGATATTTCCCTGGGCTTACTGCTGTTTCTTCCATATGCCGGTAATGGGCTGAAAACGCCTGTTTTGGTACTCTGCAGAGAAACTGTTTGCAGACTGCTGAATCCACACACGGGTTTAACTCTGGAAGTTGAGTGCACACATTGACAACCGTTCTGTTAGATAGCTGCGTTTTGGATTTAGAAGCAGATATTTCCCTGTGCTTACTGCTGTTTCTTCCATATGCCGGTAATGGGCTGAAAACGCCTGTTTTGGGACTCTGCAGAGAAAGTGTTTGCAGACTGCTGAATCCACACACGGGTTTAACTCTGGAAGCTGAGTGCACACATTGACAACCGTTCTGTTAGATAGTTGCGTTTTGGATTTAGAAGCAGATAGTTCCCTGTGCTTACTGCTGTTTCTTCCATATGCCGGTAATGGGCTGAAAACGCCTGTTTTGGGACTCTGCAGAGAAAGTGTTTGCAGACTGCTGAATCCACACACGGGTTTAACTCTGAAGTTGAGTGCACACATTGACAACCGTTCTGTTAGATAGCTGCGTTTTGGATTTAGAAGCAGATATTTCCCTGTGCTTACTGCTGTTTCTTCCATATGCCGGTAATGGGCTGAAAACGCCTGTTTTGGGACTCTGCAGAGAAAGTGTTTCCAGACTGCTGAATCCACACACGGGTTTAACTCTGGAAGTTGAGTGCACACATTGACAACCGTTCTGTTAGATAGCTGCGTTTTGGATTTAGAAGTAGATATTTCCCTGGGCTTACTGCTGTTTCTTCCATATGCCGGTAATGGGCTGAAAACGCCTGTTTTGGGACTCTGCAGAGAAACTGTTTGCAGACTGCTGAATCCACACACGGGTTTAACTCTGGAAGTTGAGTGCACACATTGACAACCGTTCTGTTAGATAGCTGCGTTTTGGATTTAGAAGCAGATATTTCCCTGTGCTTACTGCTGTTTCTTCCATATGCCGGTAATGGGCTGAAAACGCCTGTTTTGGGACTCTGCAGAGAAAGTGTTTGCAGACTGCTGAATCCACACACGGGTTTAACTCTGGAAGCTGAGTGCACACATTGACAACCGTTCTGTTAGATAGTTGCGTTTTGGATTTAGAAGCAGATATTTCCCTGTGCTTACTGCTGTTGCTTCCATATGCCGGTAATGGGCTGAAAACGCCTGTTTGGGGACTCTGCAGAGAAAGTGTTTGCAGACTGCTGAATCCACACACGGGTTTAACTCTGGAAGTTGAGTGCACACATTGACAACCGTTCTGTTAGATAGCTGCGTTTTGGATTTAGAAGCAGATATTTCCCTGTGCTTACTGCTGTTTCTTCCATATGCCGGTAATGGGCTGAAAACGCCTGTTTTGGGACTCTGCAGAGAAAGTGTTTGCAGACTGCTGAATCCACACACGGGTTTAACTCTGGAAGTTGAGTGCACACATTGACAACCGTTCTGTTAGATAGCTGCGTTTTGGATTTAGAAGCAGATATTTCCCTGGGCTTACTGCTGTTTCTTCCATATGCCGGTAATGGACTGAAAACGCCTGTTTTGGGACTCTGCAGAGAAACTGTTTGCAGACTGCTGAATCCACACACGGGTTTAACTCTGGAAGTTGAGTGCACACATTGACAACCGTTCTGTTAGATAGCTGCGTTTTGGATTTAGAAGCAGATATTTCCCTGTGCTTACTGCTGTTTCTTCCTTATGCCGGTAATGGGCTGAAAACGCCTGTTTTGGGACTCTGCAGAGAAAGTGTTTGCAGACTGCTGAATCCACACACGTGTTTAACTCTGGAAGTTGAGTGCACACATTGACAACCGTTCTGTTAGATAGCTGCGTTTTGGATTTAGAAGCAGATATTTCCCTGCGCTTACTGCTGTTTCTTCCATATGCCGGTAATGGGATGAAAACGCCTGTTTTGGGACTCTGCAGAGAAACTGTTTGCAGACTGCTGAATCCACACACGGGTTTAACTCTGGAAGTTGAGTGCACACATTGACAACCGTTCTGCTAGATAGCTGTGTTTTGGATTTAGAAGCAGATATTTCCCTGTGCTTACTGCTGTTTCTTCCATATGCCGGTAATGGGCTGAAAACGCCTGTTTTGGGACTCTGCAGAGAAAGTGTTTGCAGACTGCTGAATCCACACACGGGTTTAACTCTGGAAGTTGAGTGCACACATTGACAACCGTTCTGTTAGATAGCTGCGTTTTGGATTTAGAAGCAGATATTTCCCTGTGCTTACTGCTGTTTCTTCCATATGCCGGTAACGGGCTGAAAACGCCTGTTTGGGGACTCGGCAGAGAAAGTGTTTGCAGACTGCTGAATCCACACACGGGTTAACTCTGGAAGTTGAGTGCACACATTGACAACCGTTCTGTTAGATAGCTGCGTTTTGGATTTAGAAGCAGATATTTCCCTGTGCTTGCTGCTGTTTCTTCCATATGCCGGTAATGGGCTGAAAACGCCTGTTTGGGGACTCTGCAGAGAAAGTGTTTGCAGACTGCTGAATCCACACCCGGGTTTAACTCTGGAAGTTGAGTGCACACATTGACAACCGTTCTGTTAGATACCTGCGTTTTGGATTTAAAAGCAGATATTTCCCTGTGCTTACTGCTGTTTCTTCCATATGCCGGTAATGGGCTGAAAACGCCTGTTTGGGGACTCTGCAGAGAAAGTGTTTGCAGACTGCTGAATCCACACACGGGTTTAACTCTGGAAGTTGAGTGCACACATTGACAACCGTTCTGCTAGATAGCTGCGTTTTGGATTTAGAAGCAGATATTTCCCTGGGCTTACTGCTGTTTCTTCCATATGCCGGTAATGGGCTGAAAACGCCTGTTTTGGGACTCTGCAGAGAAAGTGTTTGCAGACTGCTGAATCCACACACGGGTTTAACTCTGGAAGTTGAGTGCACACATTGACAACCGTTCTGTTAGATAGCTGCGTTTTGGATTTAGAAGCAGATATTTCCCTGGGCTTACTGCTGTTTCTTCCATATGCCGGTAATGGGCTGAAAACGCCTGTTTTGGGACTCTGCAGAGAAAGTGTTTGCAGACTGCTGAATCCACACACGGGTTTAACTCTGGAAGTTGAGTGCACACATTGACAACCGTTCTGTTAGATAGCTGCGTTTTGGATTTAGAAGCAGATATTTCCCTGTGCTTGCTGCTGTTTCTTCCATATGCCGGTAATGGGCTGAAAACGCCTGTTTGGGGACTCTGCAGAGAAAGTGTTTGCAGACTGCTGAATCCACACACGGGTTTAACTCTGGAAGTTGAGTGCACACATTGACAACCGTTCTGTTAGATAGCTGCGTTTTGGATTTAGAAGCAGATATTTCCCTGTGCTTACTGCTGTTTCTTCCATATGCCGGTAATGGGCTGAAAACGCCTGTTTTGGGACTCTGCAGAGAAAGTGTTTGCAGACTGCTGAATCCACACACGGGTTTAACTCTGGAAGTTGAGTGCACACATTGACAACCGTTCTGTTAGATAGCTGCGTTTTGGATTTAGAAGCAGATATTTCCCTGTGCTTACTGCTGTTTCTTCCATATGCCGGTAATGGGCTGAAAACGCCTGTTTTGGGACTCTGCAGAGAAAGTGTTTGCAGACTGCTGAATCCACACACGGGTTTAACTCTGGAAGTTGAGTGCACACATTGACAACCGTTCTGTTAGATAGCTGCGTTTTGGATTTAGAAGCAGATATTTCCCTGTGCTTACTGCTGTTTCTTCCATATGCCGGTAATGGGCTGAAAACGCCTGTTTCGGGACTCTGCAGAGAAAGTGTTTGCAGACTGCTGAATCCACACACGGGTTTAACTCTGGAAGTTGAGTGCACACATTGACAACCGTTCTGTTAGATAGCTGCGTTTTGGATTTAGAAGCAGATATTTCCCTGTGCTTACTGCTGTTTCTTCCATATGCCGGTAATGGGCTGAAAACGCCTGTTTTGGGACTCTGCAGAGAAAGTGTTTGCAGACTGCTGAATCCACACACGGGTTTAACTCTGGAAGTTGAGTGCACACATTGACAACCGTTCTGTTAGATAGCTGCGTTTTGGATTTAGAAGCAGATATATCCCTGTGCTTACTGCTGTTTCTTCCATATGCCGGTAATGGGCTGAAAACGCCTGTTTTGGGACTCTGCAGAGAAAGTGTTTGCAGACTGCTGAATCCACACACGGGTTTAACTCTGGAAGTTGAGTGCACACATTGACAACCGTTCTGTTAGATTGCTGCGTTTTGGATTTAGAAGCAGATATATCCCTGTGCTTACTGCTGTTACTTCCATATGCCGGTAATGGGCTGAAAACGCCTGTTTTGGGACTCTGCCGAGAAGATGTTTGCAGACTGCTGAATCCACACTCCGGTTTATCTCTGGAAGTTGAGTGCACGCATTGACAACCATTCAGTTAGATAGCTGCCTTTTGGTTTTAGAAGCAGTTATTTCTCTTTACAGCATATACTCTCATTCACTCTGGAATATCCAAACGCAGCTCCTAAAAGAAACGGGTTTCTAAGTATAATCAGATATTTCTCTTTACATCTTGTACCCCAGTACACTCTGATATATGCATACGCAGCTCCTGGAAGAAACGTGTTTGTAACTCGCTGAATCTGTGCATATATTGAAGTCTCTTAGGTGAATGAACACACAGCAGAGGAGTTTGAAAAAAACATTTCTTCCATGTTATAGATGCACTGTTACTGCTATTGCTTTTAGGCTGGTGTTTTCCTGGAAATGTTGGTTTTAGAATTTCCATATAAATGGTTTGTAAACTGCTGCTTAAGTGGAGCAGTTTAATTCGTTAAGTTGAATGCCCTCATTCACAATCATTCTGTTAGCTAGCTCCATTTTGGTTTTAGAAGCCTGTGTTTCTAGTTACAGCATATACTCCCATTCATTCTGGAATAGCCAAACGCAGCTCCCAGAATAGACGTGTTTCTAAGTCGCTGAATCTAAACATAGATTCAACTCCCTTAGGTGAACGAACACACAGCACAGCAGTTTGAAAGAAACGTTTTATTTGAGTTTTAGACGCAGTCTTATTGCTATTTCTCAGAGGCCGGTATTTTGCTGGGAATGTCTGTTTTAGAATCTGCACAAAAATCTTTTCTAAACTGCTGCATAGAAACAACAGTTTATCTCAATAAGCTGAATGCACACAGTGACAACCATTCTGTTAGATGGCTCCGCGTTTGTTTTAGAACCAGATAGTTCACTTTAAACCTTATACTCCAGTACACTCTGGAATATGCAAATGCAGCTCCTGGAAGAAACGTGTTTCTTACTCGCTGAATCTGAACATATACTCAAGACTCTTAGGTGAATGAACACAGAGCAGAGCATTTTGAAGAAAACGTTTCTTCTATGTTATAGATGCAGTCTTACTGCTACTTCTTTTAGGCTGGGGTTTTGCTGCAAATGTTGATTTTAGAATTTGCATATAAAGGGTTTCTAAACTGCTGCCTAAGAAGAGCAGATTAACCCTTTAAGTTAAATGCACACATTCACAACCATTCTGTTAGATAGCTCCGTTTTGGTTTTAGAAACAGATATTTCTCTTTACAGCATTTACTCCCATACACTCTGGAATATCGAAATGCAGCTCCTAGAATAAACGTGTTTCAAACTCGCTGAATCCAAACATAGATTCAACGACCTTTGGTGAACGAACACACTGCAGAGCAGTTTGAAAGAAACGTTCCCTCTGAGTTTTAGACGCAGTCTTACTGCTATTTCTTATAGGCCGGTATTTTGCTGGAAATGTCTGTTTGAGAATCTACACAGAAATGTTTTCTAAACTGCTGCATACAAACAGCAGTTTAGCTCAGTAAGTTGAATGCACACATTGACAACCATTCCATTAGATCATCCGTTTTTCTTTTGGAATGAGACATTTGTCTTTACATCTTATACTCCAGTATACTCTGGAATAGGCAAACACAGCTCCTGGAAGAAACGTGTTGCTAACTAGCTGAATCTGAACATATATTCAAGTCTCTTATATGAATGAACACACAGCAGAGCAGTTTGAAAACAGTTTCTTCCATGTTAAAGATGCAGTCTTACTGCTATTTCCTATAGGCTGGTGTTTTGCTGGAAAGTTCTCTATGAGAATTTGCATATAAAGGGTTTCTAAAGTGCTGCATGAGAAGAGCAGTTTACCTCTTTAAGCCAAAGGCACACATTCACAACCACTCTGCTAGATAGATCCATTTTGGTTTTAGAAACAGATATTTCTCTTTACAGAATATACTCCCATTCAATCTGGAATATCCAAAGACAGCTCCTAGAATAAACGTGTTTCTATCTCGCTGAATCTGAACATAGATTCAACTCCCTTAGGTCAAAGAACACATGGCCGAGCAGTTTGAAAGAAACGTTTCTTCTGAGTTTTAGACGCAGTCTTAATGCTCTTTCTTATATATGCCGGGACTGGGCCGGAAAGGCCTGTTTTGAGACTCTGCAAGAAAGTGTTTGCAGACTGCTGAATCCACACACGGGTTTAACTCTGGAAGTTGAGTGCACACATTGACAACCGTTCTGTTAGATAGCTGCGTTTTGGATTTAGAAGCAGATATTTACCTGTGCTTACTGCTGCTTCTTCCATATGCCGGTAATGGGCTGAAAATGCCTGTTTTGGGACTCTGCAGAGAAAGTGTTTGCAGACTGCTGAATCCACACACGGGTTTAACTCTGGAAGTTGAGTGCACACATTGACAACCGTTCTGTTAGATAGCTGCGTTTTGGATTTAGAAGCAGATATTTCCCTGTGCTTACTGCTGTTTCTTCCATATGCTGGTAATGGGCTGAAAACGCCTGTTTTGGGACTCTGCAGAGAAAGTGTTTGCAGACTGCTGAATCCACACACGGGTTTAACTCCAGAAGTTGAGTGCACACATTGACAACCGTTCTGTTAGATAGCTGCGTTTTGGATTTAGAAGCAGATATTTCCCTGTGCTTACTGCTGTTTCTTCCATATGCCGGTAATGGGCTGAAAACGCCTGTTTTGGGACTCTGCAGAGAAAGTGTTTGCAGACTGCTGAATCCACACACGGGTTTAACTCTGGAAGTTGAGTGCACACATTGACAACCGTTCTGTTAGATAGCTGCGTTTTGGATTTAGAAGCAGATATTTCCCTGTGCTTACTGCTGCTTCTTCCATATGCCGGTAATGGGCTGAAAACGCCTGTTTTGGGACTCTGCAGAGAAAGTGTTTGCAGACTGCTGAATCCACACACGGGTTTAACTCTGGAAGTTGAGTGCACACATTGACAACCGTTCTGTTAGATAGCTGCGTTTTGGATTTAGAAGCAGATATTTCCCTGTGCTTACTGCTGTTTCTTCCATATGCCGGTAATGGGCTGAAAACGCCTGTTTGGGGACTCTGCAGAGAAAGTGTTTGCAGACTGCTGAATCCACACACGGGTTTAACTCTGGAAGTTGAGTGCACACATTGACAACCGTTCTGCTAGATAGCTGCGTTTTGGATTTAGAAGCAGACATTTCCCTGGGCTTACTGCTGTTTCTTCCATATGCCGGTAATGGGCTGAAAACGCCTGTTTTGGGACTCTGCAGAGAAAGTGTTTGCAGACTGCTGAATCCACACACGGGTTTAACTCTGGAAGTTGAGTGCACACATTGACAACCATTCTGTTAGATAGCTGCGTTTTGGATTTAGAAGCAGATATTTCCCTGGGCTTACTGCTGTTTCTTCCATATGCCGGTAATGGGCTGAAAACGCCTGTTTTGGGACTCTGCAGAGAAAGTGTTTGCAGACTGCTGAATCCACACACGGGTTTAACTCTGGAAGTTGAGTGCACACATTGACAACCGTTCTGTTAGATAGCTGCGTTTTGGATTTAGAAGCAGATATTTCCCTGTGCTTACTGCTGTTTCTTCCATATGCCGGTAATGGGCTGAAAACGCCTGTTTGGGGACTCTGCAGAGAAAGTGTTTGCAGACTGCTGAATCCACACACGGGTTTAACTCTGGAAGTTGAGTGCACACATTGACAACCGTTCTGTTAGATAGCTGCGTTTTGGATTTAGAAGCAGATATTTCCCTGTGCTTACTGCTGTTTCTTCCATATGCCGGTAATGGGCTGAAAACGCCTGTTTGGGGACTCTGCAGAGAAAGTGTTTGCAGGCTGCTGAATCCACACACGCGTTTAACTCTGGAAGTTGAGTGCACACATTGACAACCGTTCTGTTAGATAGCTGCGTTTTGGATTTAGAAGCAGATATTTCCCTGTGCTTACTGCTGTTTCTTCCATATGCCGGTAATGGGCTGAAAACGCCTGTTTGGGGACTCTGCAGAGAAAGTGTTTGCAGACTGCTGAATCCACACACTGGTTTAACTCTGGAAGTTGAGTGCACACATTGACAACCGTTCTGTTAGATAGCTGCGTTTTGGATTTAGAAGCAGATATTTCCCTGTGCTTACTGCTGTTTCTTCCATATGCCGGTAATGGGCTGAAAACGCCTGTTTGGGGACTCTGCAGAGAAAGTGTTTGCAGACTGCTGAATCCACACACGGGTTTAACTCTGGAAGTTGAGTGCACACATTGACAACCGTTCTGTTAGATAGCTGCGTTTTGGATTTAGAAGCAGATATTTCCCTGTGCTTACTGCTGTTTCTTCCATATGCCGGTAGTGGGCTGAAAACGCCTGTTTTGGGACTCTGCAGAGAAAGTGTTTGCAGACTGCTGAATCCACACACGGGTTAACTCTGGAAGTTGAGTGCACACATTGACAACCGTTCTGTTAGATAGCTGCGTTTTGGATTTAGAAGCAGATATTTCCCTGTGCTTACTGCTGTTTCTTCCATATGCCGGTAATGGGCTGAAAACGCCTGTTTGGGGACTCTGCAGAGAAAGTGTTTGCAGACTGCTGAATCCACACACCGGTTTAACTCTGGAAGTTGAGTGCACACATTGACAATCGTTCTGTTAGATAGCTGCGTTTTGGATTTAGAAGCAGATATTTCCCTGTGCTTACTGCTGTTGCTTCCATATGCCGGTAATGGGCTGAAAACGCCTGTTTTGGGACTCTGCAGAGAAAGTGTTTGCAGACTGCTGAATCCACACACGGGTTTAACTCTGGAAGTTGAGTGCACACATTGACAACCGTTCTGTTAGATAGCTGCGTTTTGGATTTAGAAGCAGATATTTCCCTGTGCTTACTGCTGTTTCTTCCATATGCCGGTAATGGGCTGAAAACGCCTGTTTTGGGACTCTGCCGAGAAGATGTTTGCAGACTGCTGAATCCACACTCGGGTTTATCTCTGGAAGTTGAGTGCACGCATTGACAACCATTCAGTTAGATAGCTGCCTTTTGGTTTTAGAAGCAGTTATTTCTCTTTACAGCATATACTCTCATTCACTCTGGAATATCCAAACGCAGCTCCTAAAAGAAACGGGTTTCTAAGTATAATCAGATATTTCTCTTTACATCTTGTACCCCAGTACACTCTGATATATGCATACGCAGCTCCTGGAAGAAACGTGTTTGTAACTCGCTGAATCTGTGCATATATTGAAGTCTCTTAGGTGAATGAACACACAGCAGAGGAGTTTGAAAAAAACATTTCTTCCATGTTATAGATGCACTGTTACTGCTATTGCTTTTAGGCTGGTGTTTTCCTGGAAATGTTGGTTTTAGAATTTCCATATAAATGGTTTGTAAACTGCTGCTTAAGTGGAGCAGTTTAATTCGTTAAGTTGAATGCCCTCATTCACAATCATTCTGTTAGCTAGCTCCGTTTTGGTTTTAGAAGCCTGTGTTTCTAGTTACAGCATATACTCCCATTCATTCTGGAATAGCCAAACGCAGCTCCCAGAATAGACGTGTTTCTAAGTCGCTGAATCTAAACATAGATTCAACTCCCTTAGGTGAACGAACACACAGCACAGCAGTTTGAAAGAAACGTTTTATTTGAGTTTTAGACGCAGTCTTATTGCTATTTCTCAGAGGCCGGTATTTTGCTGGGAATGTCTGTTTTAGAATCTGCACAAAAATCTTTTCTAAACTGCTGCATAGAAACAACAGTTTATCTCAATAAGCTGAATGCACACAGTGACAACCATTCTGTTAGATGGCTCCGCGTTTGTTTTAGAACCAGATAGTTCACTTTAAACCTTATACTCCAGTACACTCTGGAATATGCAAATGCAGCTCCTGGAAGAAACGTGTTTCTTACTCGCTGAATCTGAACATATACTCAAGACTCTTAGGTGAATGAACACAGAGCAGAGCATTTTGAAGAAAACGTTTCTTCTATGTTATAGATGCAGTCTTACTGCTACTTCTTTTAGGCTGGGGTTTTGCTGCAAATGTTGATTTTAGAATTTGCATATAAAGGGTTTCTAAACTGCTGCCTAAGAAGAGCAGATTAACCCTTTAAGTTAAATGCACACATTCACAACCATTCTGTTAGATAGCTCCGTTTTGGTTTTAGAAACAGATATTTCTCTTTACAGCATTTACTCCCATACACTCTGGAATATCGAAATGCAGCTCCTAGAATAAACGTGTTTCAAACTCGCTGAATCCAAACATAGATTCAACGACCTTTGGTGAACGAACACACTGCAGAGCAGTTTGAAAGAAACGTTCCCTCTGAGTTTTAGACGCAGTCTTACTGCTATTTCTTATAGGCCGGTATTTTGCTGGAAATGTCTGTTTGAGAATCTACACAGAAATGTTTTCTAAACTGCTGCATACAAACAGCAGTTTAGCTCAGTAAGTTGAATGCACACATTGACAACCATTCCATTAGATCATCCGTTTTTCTTTTGGAATGAGACATTTGTCTTTACATCTTATACTCCAGTATACTCTGGAATAGGCAAACACAGCTCCTGGAAGAAACGTGTTGCTAACTAGCTGAATCTGAACATATATTCAAGTCTCTTATATGAATGAACACACAGCAGAGCAGTTTGAAAACAGTTTCTTCCATGTTAAAGATGCAGTCTTACTGCTATTTCCTATAGGCTGGTGTTTTGCTGGAAAGTTCTCTATGAGAATTTGCATATAAAGGGTTTCTAAAGTGCTGCATGAGAAGAGCAGTTTACCTCTTTAAGCCGAAGGCACACATTCACAACCACTCTGCTAGATAGATCCATTTTGGTTTTAGAAACAGATATTTCTCTTTACAGAATATACTCCCATTCAATCTGGAATATCCAAAGACAGCTCCTAGAATAAACGTGTTTCTATCTCGCTGAATCTGAACATAGATTCAACTCCCTTAGGTCAAAGAACACATGGCCGAGCAGTTTGAAAGAAACGTTTCTTCTGAGTTTTAGACGCAGTCTTAATGCTCTTTCTTATATATGCCGGGACTGGGCCGGAAAGGCCTGTTTTGAGACTCTGCAAGAAAGTGTTTGCAGACTGCTGAATCCACACACGGGTTTAACTCTGGAAGTTGAGTGCACACATTGACAACCGTTCTGTTAGATAGCTGCGTTTTGGATTTAGAAGCAGATATTTCCCTGTGCTTACTGCTGTTTCTTCCATATGCCGGTAATGGGCTGAAAACGCCTGTTTTGGGACTCTGCAGAGAAAGTGTTTGCAGACTGCTGAATCCACACACGGGTTTAACTCTGGAAGTTGAGTGCACACATTGACAACCGTTCTGTTAGATAGCTGCGTTTTGGATTTAGAAGCAGATATTTCCCTGTGCTTACTGCTGTTTCTTCCATATGCCGGTAATGGGCTGAAAACGCCTGTTTGGGGACTCTGCAGAGAAAGTGTTTGCAGACTGCTGAATCCACACACGGGTTTAACTCTGGAAGTTGAGTGCACACATTGACAATCGTTCTGTTAGATAGCTGCGTTTTGGATTTAGAAGCAGATATTTCCCTGTGCTTACTGCTGTTGCTTCCATATGCCGGTAATGGGCTGAAAACGCCTGTTTTGGGACTCTGCAGAGAAAGTGTTTGCAGACTGCTGAATCCACACACGGGTTTAACTCTGGAAGTTGAGTGCACACATTGACAACCGTTCTGTTAGATAGCTGCGTTTTGGATTTAGAAGCAGATATTTCCCTGTGCTTACTGCTGTTTCTTCCATATGCCGGTAATGGGCTGAAAACGCCTGTTTTGGGACTCTGCAGAGAAAGTGTTTGCAGACTGCTGAATCCACACACGGGTTTAACTCTGGAAGTTGAGTGCACACATTGACAACCGTTCTGTTAGATAGCTGCGTTTTGGATTTAGAAGCAGATATTTCCCTGTGCTTACTGCTGTTTCTTCCATATGCCGGTAATGGGCTGAAAACGCCTGTTTTGGGACTCTGCAGAGAAAGTGTTTGCAGACTGCTGAATCCACACACGGGTTTAACTCTGGAAGTTGAGTGCACACATTGACAACCGTTCTGTTAGATAGCTGCGTTTTGGATTTAGAAGCAGATATTTCCCTGTGCTTACTGCTGTTTCTTCCATATGCCGGTAATGGGCTGAAAACGCCTGTTTTGGGACTCTGCAGAGAAAGTGTTTGCAGACTGCTGAATCCACACACGGGTTTAACTCTGGAAGTTGAGTGCACACATTGACAACCGTTCTGTTAGATAGCTGCGTTTTGGATTTAGAAGCAGATATTTCCCTGTGCTTACTGCTGTTGCTTCCATATGCCGGTAATGGGCTGAAAACGCCTGTTTTGGGACTCTGCAGAGAAAGTGTTTGCAGACTGCTGAATCCACACACGGGTTTAACTCTGGAAGTTGAGTGCACACATTGACAACCGTTCTGTTAGATAGCTGCGTTTTGGATTTAGAAGCAGATATTTCCCTGGGCTTACTGCTGTTGCTTACATATGCCGGTAATGGGCTGAAAACGCCTGTTTTGGGACTCTGCAGAGAAAGTGTTTGCAGACTGCTGAATCCACACACGGGTTTAACTCTGGAAGTTGAGTGCACACATTGACAACCGTTCTGTTAGATAGCTGCGTTTTGGATTTAGAAGCAGATATTTCCCTGTGCTTACTGCTGTTGCTTCCATATGCCGGTAATGGGCTGAAAACGCCTGTTTTGGGACTCTGCAGAGAAAGTGTTTGCAGACTGCTGAATCCACACACGGGTTTAACTCTGGAAGTTGAGTGCACACATTGACAACCGTTCTGTTAGATAGCTGCGTTTTGGATTTAGAAGCAGATATTTCCCTGTGCTTACTGCTGTTTCTTCCATATGCCGGTAATGGGCTGAAAACGCCTGTTTGGGGACTCTGCAGAGAAAGTGTTTGCAGACTGCTGAATCCACACACGGGTTTAACTCTGGAAGTTGAGTGCACACATTGACAATCGTTCTGTTAGATAGCTGCGTTTTGGATTTAGAAGCAGATATTTCCCTGTGCTTACTGCTGTTGCTTCCATATGCCGGTAATGGGCTGAAAACGCCTGTTTTGGGACTCTGCAGAGAAAGTGTTTGCAGACTGCTGAATCCACACACGGGTTTAACTCTGGAAGTTGAGTGCACACATTGACAACCGTTCTGTTAGATAGCTGCGTTTTGGATTTAGAAGCAGATATTTCCCTGTGCTTACTGCTGTTTCTTCCATATGCCGGTAATGGGCTGAAAACGCCTGTTTTGGGACTCTGCAGAGAAAGTGTTTGCAGACTGCTGAATCCACACACGGGTTTAACTCTGGAAGTTGAGTGCACACATTGACAACCGTTCTGTTAGATAGCTGCGTTTTGGATTTAGAAGCAGATATTTCCCTGTGCTTACTGCTGTTTCTTCCATATGCCGGTAATGGGCTGAAAACGCCTGTTTTGGGACTCTGCAGAGAAAGTGTTTGCAGACTGCTGAATCCACACACGGGTTTAACTCTGGAAGTTGAGTGCACACATTGACAACCGTTCTGTTAGATAGCTGCGTTTTGGATTTAGAAGCAGATATTTCCCTGTGCTTACTGCTGTTTCTTCCATATGCCGGTAATGGGCTGAAAACGCCTGTTTTGGGACTCTGCAGAGAAAGTGTTTGCAGACTGCTGAATCCACACACGGGTTTAACTCTGGAAGTTGAGTGCACACATTGACAACCGTTCTGTTAGATAGCTGCGTTTTGGATTTAGAAGCAGATATTTCCCTGTGCTTACTGCTGTTGCTTCCATATGCCGGTAATGGGCTGAAAACGCCTGTTTTGGGACTCTGCAGAGAAAGTGTTTGCAGACTGCTGAATCCACACACGGGTTTAACTCTGGAAGTTGAGTGCACACATTGACAACCGTTCTGTTAGATAGCTGCGTTTTGGATTTAGAAGCAGATATTTCCCTGGGCTTACTGCTGTTGCTTACATATGCCGGTAATGGGCTGAAAACGCCTGTTTTGGGACTCTGCAGAGAAAGTGTTTGCAGACTGCTGAATCCACACACGGGTTTAACTCTGGAAGTTGAGTGCACACATTGACAACCGTTCTGTTAGATAGCTGCGTTTTGGATTTAGAAGCAGATATTTCCCTGTGCTTACTGCTGTTGCTTCCATATGCCGGTAATGGGCTGAAAACGCCTGTTTTGGGACTCTGCAGAGAAAGTGTTTGCAGACTGCTGAATCCACACACGGGTTTAACTCTGGAAGTTGAGTGCACACATTGACAACCGTTCTGTTAGATAGCTGCGTTTTGGATTTAGAAGCAGATATTTCCCTGTGCTTACTGCTGTTTCTTCCATATGCCGGTAATGGGCTGAAAACGCCTGTTTTGGGACTCTGCCGAGAAGATGTTTGCAGACTGCTGAATCCACACTCGGGTTTATCTCTGGAAGTTGAGTGCACGCATTGACAACCATTCAGTTAGATAGCTGCCTTTTGGTTTTAGAAGCAGTTATTTCTCTTTACAGCATATACTCTCATTCACTCTGGAATATCCAAACGCAGCTCCTAAAAGAAACGGGTTTCTAAGTATAATCAGATATTTCTCTTTACATCTTGTACCCCAGTACACTCTGATATATGCATACGCAGCTCCTGGAAGAAACGTGTTTGTAACTCGCTGAATCTGTGCATATATTGAAGTCTCTTAGGTGAATGAACACACAGCAGAGGAGTTTGAAAAAAACATTTCTTCCATGTTATAGATGCACTGTTACTGCTATTGCTTTTAGGCTGGTGTTTTCCTGGAAATGTTGGTTTTAGAATTTCCATATAAATGGTTTGTAAACTGCTGCTTAAGTGGAGCAGTTTAATTCGTTAAGTTGAATGCCCTCATTCACAATCATTCTGTTAGCTAGCTCCGTTTTGGTTTTAGAAGCCTGTGTTTCTAGTTACAGCATATACTCCCATTCATTCTGGAATAGCCAAACGCAGCTCCCAGAATAGACGTGTTTCTAAGTCGCTGAATCTAAACATAGATTCAACTCCCTTAGGTGAACGAACACACAGCACAGCAGTTTGAAAGAAACGTTTTATTTGAGTTTTAGACGCAGTCTTATTGCTATTTCTCAGAGGCCGGTATTTTGCTGGGAATGTCTGTTTTAGAATCTGCACAAAAATCTTTTCTAAACTGCTGCATAGAAACAACAGTTTATCTCAATAAGCTGAATGCACACAGTGACAACCATTCTGTTAGATGGCTCCGCGTTTGTTTTAGAACCAGATAGTTCACTTTAAACCTTATACTCCAGTACACTCTGGAATATGCAAATGCAGCTCCTGGAAGAAACGTGTTTCTTACTCGCTGAATCTGAACATATACTCAAGACTCTTAGGTGAATGAACACAGAGCAGAGCATTTTGAAGAAAACGTTTCTTCTATGTTATAGATGCAGTCTTACTGCTACTTCTTTTAGGCTGGGGTTTTGCTGCAAATGTTGATTTTAGAATTTGCATATAAAGGGTTTCTAAACTGCTGCCTAAGAAGAGCAGATTAACCCTTTAAGTTAAATGCACACATTCACAACCATTCTGTTAGATAGCTCCGTTTTGGTTTTAGAAACAGATATTTCTCTTTACAGCATTTACTCCCATACACTCTGGAATATCGAAATGCAGCTCCTAGAATAAACGTGTTTCAAACTCGCTGAATCCAAACATAGATTCAACGACCTTTGGTGAACGAACACACTGCAGAGCAGTTTGAAAGAAACGTTCCCTCTGAGTTTTAGACGCAGTCTTACTGCTATTTCTTATAGGCCGGTATTTTGCTGGAAATGTCTGTTTGAGAATCTACACAGAAATGTTTTCTAAACTGCTGCATACAAACAGCAGTTTAGCTCAGTAAGTTGAATGCACACATTGACAACCATTCCATTAGATCATCCGTTTTTCTTTTGGAATGAGACATTTGTCTTTACATCTTATACTCCAGTATACTCTGGAATAGGCAAACACAGCTCCTGGAAGAAACGTGTTGCTAACTAGCTGAATCTGAACATATATTCAAGTCTCTTATATGAATGAACACACAGCAGAGCAGTTTGAAAACAGTTTCTTCCATGTTAAAGATGCAGTCTTACTGCTATTTCCTATAGGCTGGTGTTTTGCTGGAAAGTTCTCTATGAGAATTTGCATATAAAGGGTTTCTAAAGTGCTGCATGAGAAGAGCAGTTTACCTCTTTAAGCCGAAGGCACACATTCACAACCACTCTGCTAGATAGATCCATTTTGGTTTTAGAAACAGATATTTCTCTTTACAGAATATACTCCCATTCAATCTGGAATATCCAAAGACAGCTCCTAGAATAAACGTGTTTCTATCTCGCTGAATCTGAACATAGATTCAACTCCCTTAGGTCAAAGAACACATGGCCGAGCAGTTTGAAAGAAACGTTTCTTCTGAGTTTTAGACGCAGTCTTAATGCTCTTTCTTATATATGCCGGGACTGGGCCGGAAAGGCCTGTTTTGAGACTCTGCAAGAAAGTGTTTGCAGACTGCTGAATCCACACACGGGTTTAACTCTGGAAGTTGAGTGCACACATTGACAACCGTTCTGTTAGATAGCTGCGTTTTGGATTTAGAAGCAGATATTTCCCTGTGCTTACTGCTGTTTCTTCCATATGCCGGTAATGGGCTGAAAACGCCTGTTTTGGGACTCTGCAGAGAAAGTGTTTGCAGACTGCTGAATCCACACACGGGTTTAACTCTGGAAGTTGAGTGCACACATTGACAACCGTTCTGTTAGATAGCTGCGTTTTGGATTTAGAAGCAGATATTTCCCTGTGCTTACTGCTGTTTCTTCCATATGCCGGTAATGGGCTGAAAACGCCTGTTTGGGGACTCTGCAGAGAAAGTGTTTGCAGACTGCTGAATCCACACACGGGTTTAACTCTGGAAGTTGAGTGCACACATTGACAATCGTTCTGTTAGATAGCTGCGTTTTGGATTTAGAAGCAGATATTTCCCTGTGCTTACTGCTGTTGCTTCCATATGCCGGTAATGGGCTGAAAACGCCTGTTTTGGGACTCTGCAGAGAAAGTGTTTGCAGACTGCTGAATCCACACACGGGTTTAACTCTGGAAGTTGAGTGCACACATTGACAACCGTTCTGTTAGATAGCTGCGTTTTGGATTTAGAAGCAGATATTTCCCTGTGCTTACTGCTGTTTCTTCCATATGCCGGTAATGGGCTGAAAACGCCTGTTTTGGGACTCTGCAGAGAAAGTGTTTGCAGACTGCTGAATCCACACACGGGTTTAACTCTGGAAGTTGAGTGCACACATTGACAACCGTTCTGTTAGATAGCTGCGTTTTGGATTTAGAAGCAGATATTTCCCTGTGCTTACTGCTGTTTCTTCCATATGCCGGTAATGGGCTGAAAACGCCTGTTTTGGGACTCTGCAGAGAAAGTGTTTGCAGACTGCTGAATCCACACACGGGTTTAACTCTGGAAGTTGAGTGCACACATTGACAACCGTTCTGTTAGATAGCTGCGTTTTGGATTTAGAAGCAGATATTTCCCTGTGCTTACTGCTGTTTCTTCCATATGCCGGTAATGGGCTGAAAACGCCTGTTTTGGGACTCTGCAGAGAAAGTGTTTGCAGACTGCTGAATCCACACACGGGTTTAACTCTGGAAGTTGAGTGCACACATTGACAACCGTTCTGTTAGATAGCTGCGTTTTGGATTTAGAAGCAGATATTTCCCTGTGCTTACTGCTGTTGCTTCCATATGCCGGTAATGGGCTGAAAACGCCTGTTTTGGGACTCTGCAGAGAAAGTGTTTGCAGACTGCTGAATCCACACACGGGTTTAACTCTGGAAGTTGAGTGCACACATTGACAACCGTTCTGTTAGATAGCTGCGTTTTGGATTTAGAAGCAGATATTTCCCTGGGCTTACTGCTGTTGCTTACATATGCCGGTAATGGGCTGAAAACGCCTGTTTTGGGACTCTGCAGAGAAAGTGTTTGCAGACTGCTGAATCCACACACGGGTTTAACTCTGGAAGTTGAGTGCACACATTGACAACCGTTCTGTTAGATAGCTGCGTTTTGGATTTAGAAGCAGATATTTCCCTGTGCTTACTGCTGTTGCTTCCATATGCCGGTAATGGGCTGAAAACGCCTGTTTTGGGACTCTGCAGAGAAAGTGTTTGCAGACTGCTGAATCCACACACGGGTTTAACTCTGGAAGTTGAGTGCACACATTGACAACCGTTCTGTTAGATAGCTGCGTTTTGGATTTAGAAGCAGATATTTCCCTGTGCTTACTGCTGTTTCTTCCATATGCCGGTAATGGGCTGAAAACGCCTGTTTTGGGACTCTGCCGAGAAGATGTTTGCAGACTGCTGAATCCACACTCGGGTTTATCTCTGGAAGTTGAGTGCACGCATTGACAACCATTCAGTTAGATAGCTGCCTTTTGGTTTTAGAAGCAGTTATTTCTCTTTACAGCATATACTCTCATTCACTCTGGAATATCCAAACGCAGCTCCTAAAAGAAACGGGTTTCTAAGTATAATCAGATATTTCTCTTTACATCTTGTACCCCAGTACACTCTGATATATGCATACGCAGCTCCTGGAAGAAACGTGTTTGTAACTCGCTGAATCTGTGCATATATTGAAGTCTCTTAGGTGAATGAACACACAGCAGAGGAGTTTGAAAAAAACATTTCTTCCATGTTATAGATGCACTGTTACTGCTATTGCTTTTAGGCTGGTGTTTTCCTGGAAATGTTGGTTTTAGAATTTCCATATAAATGGTTTGTAAACTGCTGCTTAAGTGGAGCAGTTTAATTCGTTAAGTTGAATGCCCTCATTCACAATCATTCTGTTAGCTAGCTCCGTTTTGGTTTTAGAAGCCTGTGTTTCTAGTTACAGCATATACTCCCATTCATTCTGGAATAGCCAAACGCAGCTCCCAGAATAGACGTGTTTCTAAGTCGCTGAATCTAAACATAGATTCAACTCCCTTAGGTGAACGAACACACAGCACAGCAGTTTGAAAGAAACGTTTTATTTGAGTTTTAGACGCAGTCTTATTGCTATTTCTCAGAGGCCGGTATTTTGCTGGGAATGTCTGTTTTAGAATCTGCACAAAAATCTTTTCTAAACTGCTGCATAGAAACAACAGTTTATCTCAATAAGCTGAATGCACACAGTGACAACCATTCTGTTAGATGGCTCCGCGTTTGTTTTAGAACCAGATAGTTCACTTTAAACCTTATACTCCAGTACACTCTGGAATATGCAAATGCAGCTCCTGGAAGAAACGTGTTTCTTACTCGCTGAATCTGAACATATACTCAAGACTCTTAGGTGAATGAACACAGAGCAGAGCATTTTGAAGAAAACGTTTCTTCTATGTTATAGATGCAGTCTTACTGCTACTTCTTTTAGGCTGGGGTTTTGCTGCAAATGTTGATTTTAGAATTTGCATATAAAGGGTTTCTAAACTGCTGCCTAAGAAGAGCAGATTAACCCTTTAAGTTAAATGCACACATTCACAACCATTCTGTTAGATAGCTCCGTTTTGGTTTTAGAAACAGATATTTCTCTTTACAGCATTTACTCCCATACACTCTGGAATATCGAAATGCAGCTCCTAGAATAAACGTGTTTCAAACTCGCTGAATCCAAACATAGATTCAACGACCTTTGGTGAACGAACACACTGCAGAGCAGTTTGAAAGAAACGTTCCCTCTGAGTTTTAGACGCAGTCTTACTGCTATTTCTTATAGGCCGGTATTTTGCTGGAAATGTCTGTTTGAGAATCTACACAGAAATGTTTTCTAAACTGCTGCATACAAACAGCAGTTTAGCTCAGTAAGTTGAATGCACACATTGACAACCATTCCATTAGATCATCCGTTTTTCTTTTGGAATGAGACATTTGTCTTTACATCTTATACTCCAGTATACTCTGGAATAGGCAAACACAGCTCCTGGAAGAAACGTGTTGCTAACTAGCTGAATCTGAACATATATTCAAGTCTCTTATATGAATGAACACACAGCAGAGCAGTTTGAAAACAGTTTCTTCCATGTTAAAGATGCAGTCTTACTGCTATTTCCTATAGGCTGGTGTTTTGCTGGAAAGTTCTCTATGAGAATTTGCATATAAAGGGTTTCTAAAGTGCTGCATGAGAAGAGCAGTTTACCTCTTTAAGCCGAAGGCACACATTCACAACCACTCTGCTAGATAGATCCATTTTGGTTTTAGAAACAGATATTTCTCTTTACAGAATATACTCCCATTCAATCTGGAATATCCAAAGACAGCTCCTAGAATAAACGTGTTTCTATCTCGCTGAATCTGAACATAGATTCAACTCCCTTAGGTCAAAGAACACATGGCCGAGCAGTTTGAAAGAAACGTTTCTTCTGAGTTTTAGACGCAGTCTTAATGCTCTTTCTTATATATGCCGGGACTGGGCCGGAAAGGCCTGTTTTGAGACTCTGCAAGAAAGTGTTTGCAGACTGCTGAATCCACACACGGGTTTAACTCTGGAAGTTGAGTGCACACATTGACAACCGTTCTGTTAGATAGCTGCGTTTTGGATTTAGAAGCAGATATTTCCCTGTGCTTACTGCTGTTTCTTCCATATGCCGGTAATGGGCTGAAAACGCCTGTTTTGGGACTCTGCAGAGAAAGTGTTTGCAGACTGCTGAATCCACACACGGGTTTAACTCTGGAAGTTGAGTGCACACATTGACAACCGTTCTGTTAGATAGCTGCGTTTTGGATTTAGAAGCAGATATTTCCCTGTGCTTACTGCTGTTTCTTCCATATGCCGGTAATGGGCTGAAAACGCCTGTTTGGGGACTCTGCAGAGAAAGTGTTTGCAGACTGCTGAATCCACACACGGGTTTAACTCTGGAAGTTGAGTGCACACATTGACAATCGTTCTGTTAGATAGCTGCGTTTTGGATTTAGAAGCAGATATTTCCCTGTGCTTACTGCTGTTGCTTCCATATGCCGGTAATGGGCTGAAAACGCCTGTTTTGGGACTCTGCAGAGAAAGTGTTTGCAGACTGCTGAATCCACACACGGGTTTAACTCTGGAAGTTGAGTGCACACATTGACAACCGTTCTGTTAGATAGCTGCGTTTTGGATTTAGAAGCAGATATTTCCCTGTGCTTACTGCTGTTTCTTCCATATGCCGGTAATGGGCTGAAAACGCCTGTTTTGGGACTCTGCAGAGAAAGTGTTTGCAGACTGCTGAATCCACACACGGGTTTAACTCTGGAAGTTGAGTGCACACATTGACAACCGTTCTGTTAGATAGCTGCGTTTTGGATTTAGAAGCAGATATTTCCCTGTGCTTACTGCTGTTTCTTCCATATGCCGGTAATGGGCTGAAAACGCCTGTTTTGGGACTCTGCAGAGAAAGTGTTTGCAGACTGCTGAATCCACACACGGGTTTAACTCTGGAAGTTGAGTGCACACATTGACAACCGTTCTGTTAGATAGCTGCGTTTTGGATTTAGAAGCAGATATTTCCCTGTGCTTACTGCTGTTTCTTCCATATGCCGGTAATGGGCTGAAAACGCCTGTTTTGGGACTCTGCAGAGAAAGTGTTTGCAGACTGCTGAATCCACACACGGGTTTAACTCTGGAAGTTGAGTGCACACATTGACAACCGTTCTGTTAGATAGCTGCGTTTTGGATTTAGAAGCAGATATTTCCCTGTGCTTACTGCTGTTGCTTCCATATGCCGGTAATGGGCTGAAAACGCCTGTTTTGGGACTCTGCAGAGAAAGTGTTTGCAGACTGCTGAATCCACACACGGGTTTAACTCTGGAAGTTGAGTGCACACATTGACAACCGTTCTGTTAGATAGCTGCGTTTTGGATTTAGAAGCAGATATTTCCCTGGGCTTACTGCTGTTGCTTACATATGCCGGTAATGGGCTGAAAACGCCTGTTTTGGGACTCTGCAGAGAAAGTGTTTGCAGACTGCTGAATCCACACACGGGTTTAACTCTGGAAGTTGAGTGCACACATTGACAACCGTTCTGTTAGATAGCTGCGTTTTGGATTTAGAAGCAGATATTTCCCTGTGCTTACTGCTGTTGCTTCCATATGCCGGTAATGGGCTGAAAACGCCTGTTTTGGGACTCTGCAGAGAAAGTGTTTGCAGACTGCTGAATCCACACACGGGTTTAACTCTGGAAGTTGAGTGCACACATTGACAACCGTTCTGTTAGATAGCTGCGTTTTGGATTTAGAAGCAGATATTTCCCTGTGCTTACTGCTGTTTCTTCCATATGCCGGTAATGGGCTGAAAACGCCTGTTTTGGGACTCTGCAGAGAAAGTGTTTGCAGACTGCTGAATCCACACACGGGTTTAACTCTGGAAGTTGAGTGCACACATTGACAACCGTTCTGTTAGATAGCTGCGTTTTGGATTTAGAAGCAGATATTTCCCTGTGCTTACTGCTGTTTCTTCCATATGCCGGTAATGGGCTGAAAACGCCTGTTTGGGGACTCTGCAGAGAAAGTGTTTGCAGACTGCTGAATCCACACACGGGTTTAACTCTGGAAGTTGAGTGCACACATTGACAACCGTTCTGTTAGATAGCTGCGTTTTGGATTTAGAAGCAGATATTTCCCTGTGCTTACTGCTGTTTCTTCCATATGCCGGTAATGGGCTGAAAACGCCTGTTTTGGGACTCTGCAGAGAAAGTGTTTGCAGACTGCTGAATCCACACACGGGTTTAACTCTGGAAGTTGAGTGCACACATTGACAACCGTTCTGTTAGATAGCTGCGTTTTGGATTTAGAAGCAGATATTTCCCTGTGCTTACTGCTGTTTCTTCCATATGCCGGTAATGGGCTGAAAACGCCTGTTTTGGGACTCTGCAGAGAAAGTGTTTGCAGACTGCTGAATCCACACACGGGTTTAACTCTGGAAGTTGAGTGCACACATTGACAACCGTTCTGTTAGATAGCTGCGTTTTGGATTTAGAAGCAGATATTTCCCTGTGCTTACTGCTGTTTCTTCCATATGCCGGTAATGGGCTGAAAACGCCTGTTTGGGGACTCTGCAGAGAAAGTGTTTGCAGACTGCTGAATCCACACACGGGTTTAACTCTGGAAGTTGAGTGCACACATTGACAACCGTTCTGTTAGATAGCTGCGTTTTGGATTTAGAAGCAGATATTTCCCTGTGCTTACTGCTGTTTCTTCCATATGCCGGTAATGGGCTGAAAACGCCTGTTTGGGGACTCTGCAGAGAAAGTGTTTGCAGACTGCTGAATCCACACACGGGTTTAACTCTGGAAGTTGAGTGCACACATTGACAACCGTTCTGTTAGATAGCTGCGTTTTGGATTTAGAAGCAGATATTTCCCTGTGCTTACTGCTGTTTCTTCCATATGCCGGTAATGGGCTGAAAACGCCTGTTTGGGGACTCTGCAGAGAAAGTGTTTGCAGACTGCTGAATCCACACACGGGTTTAACTCTGGAAGTTGAGTGCACACATTGACAACCGTTCTGTTAGATAGCTGCGTTTTGGATTTAGAAGCAGATATTTCCCTGTGCTTACTGCTGTTTCTTCCATATGCCGGTAATGGGCTGAAAACGCCTGTTTGGGGACTCTGCAGAGAAAGTGTTTGCAGACTGCTGAATCCACACACGGGTTTAACTCTGGAAGTTGAGTGCACACATTGACAACCGTTCTGTTAGATAGCTGCGTTTTGGATTTAGAAGCAGATATTTCCCTGGGCTTACTGCTGTTTCTTCCATATGCCGGTAATGGGCTGAAAACGCCTGTTTTGGGACTCTGCAGAGAAAGTGTTTGCAGACTGCTGAATCCACACACGGGTTTAACTCTGGAAGTTGAGTGCACACATTGACAACCGTTCTGTTAGATAGCTGCGTTTTGGATTTAGAAGCAGATATTTCCCTGTGCTTACTGCTGTTGCTTCCATATGCCGGTAATGGGCTGAAAACGCCTGTTTTGGGACTCTGCAGAGAAAGTGTTTGCAGACTGCTGAATCCACACACGGGTTTAACTCTGGAAGTTGAGTGCACACATTGACAACCGTTCTGTTAGATAGCTGCGTTTTGGATTTAGAAGCAGATATTTCCCTGGGCTTACTGCTGTTGCTTACATATGCCGGTAATGGGCTGAAAACGCCTGTTTTGGGACTCTGCAGAGAAAGTGTTTGCAGACTGCTGAATCCACACACGGGTTTAACTCTGGAAGTTGAGTGCACACATTGACAACCGTTCTGTTAGATAGCTGCGTTTTGGATTTAGAAGCAGATATTTCCCTGTGCTTACTGCTGTTGCTTCCATATGCCGGTAATGGGCTGAAAACGCCTGTTTTGGGACTCTGCAGAGAAAGTGTTTGCAGACTGCTGAATCCACACACGGGTTTAACTCTGGAAGTTGAGTGCACACATTGACAACCGTTCTGTTAGATAGCTGCGTTTTGGATTTAGAAGCAGATATTTCCCTGTGCTTACTGCTGTTTCTTCCATATGCCGGTAATGGGCTGAAAACGCCTGTTTTGGGACTCTGCAGAGAAAGTGTTTGCAGACTGCTGAATCCACACACGGGTTTAACTCTGGAAGTTGAGTGCACACATTGACAACCGTTCTGTTAGATAGCTGCGTTTTGGATTTAGAAGCAGATATTTCCCTGTGCTTACTGCTGTTTCTTCCATATGCCGGTAATGGGCTGAAAACGCCTGTTTGGGGACTCTGCAGAGAAAGTGTTTGCAGACTGCTGAATCCACACACGGGTTTAACTCTGGAAGTTGAGTGCACACATTGACAACCGTTCTGTTAGATAGCTGCGTTTTGGATTTAGAAGCAGATATTTCCCTGTGCTTACTGCTGTTTCTTCCATATGCCGGTAATGGGCTGAAAACGCCTGTTTTGGGACTCTGCAGAGAAAGTGTTTGCAGACTGCTGAATCCACACACGGGTTTAACTCTGGAAGTTGAGTGCACACATTGACAACCGTTCTGTTAGATAGCTGCGTTTTGGATTTAGAAGCAGATATTTCCCTGGGCTTACTGCTGTTTCTTCCATATGCCGGTAATGGGCTGAAAACGCCTGTTTTGGGACTCTGCAGAGAAAGTGTTTGCAGACTGCTGAATCCACACACGGGTTTAACTCTGGAAGTTGAGTGCACACATTGACAACCGTTCTGTTAGATAGCTGCGTTTTGGATTTAGAAGCAGATATTTCCCTGTGCTTACTGCTGTTTCTTCCATATGCCGGTAATGGGCTGAAAACGCCTGTTTGGGGACTCTGCAGAGAAAGTGTTTGCAGACTGCTGAATCCACACACGGGTTTAACTCTGGAAGTTGAGTGCACACATTGACAACCGTTCTGTTAGATAGCTGCGTTTTGGATTTAGAAGCAGATATTTCCCTGTGCTTACTGCTGTTTCTTCCATATGCCGGTAATGGGCTGAAAACGCCTGTTTGGGGACTCTGCAGAGAAAGTGTTTGCAGACTGCTGAATCCACACACGGGTTTAACTCTGGAAGTTGAGTGCACACATTGACAACCGTTCTGTTAGATAGCTGCGTTTTGGATTTAGAAGCAGATATTTCCCTGTGCTTACTGCTGTTTCTTCCATATGCCGGTAATGGGCTGAAAACGCCTGTTTGGGGACTCTGCAGAGAAAGTGTTTGCAGACTGCTGAATCCACACACGGGTTTAACTCTGGAAGTTGAGTGCACACATTGACAACCGTTCTGTTAGATAGCTGCGTTTTGGATTTAGAAGCAGATATTTCCCTGTGCTTACTGCTGTTTCTTCCATATGCCGGTAATGGGCTGAAAACGCCTGTTTGGGGACTCTGCAGAGAAAGTGTTTGCAGACTGCTGAATCCACACACGGGTTTAACTCTGGAAGTTGAGTGCACACATTGACAACCGTTCTGTTAGATAGCTGCGTTTTGGATTTAGAAGCAGATATTTCCCTGTGCTTACTGCTGTTTCTTCCATATGCCGGTAATGGGCTGAAAACGCCTGTTTGGGGACTCTGCAGAGAAAGTGTTTGCAGACTGCTGAATTCACACACGGGTTTAACTCTGGAAGTTGAGTGCACACATTGACAACCGTTCTGTTAGATAGCTGCGTTTTGGATTTAGAAGCAGATATTTCCCTGTGCTTACTGCTGTTGCTTCCATATGCCGGTAATGGGCTGAAAACGCCTGTTTTGGGACTCTGCAGAGAAAGTGTTTGCAGACTGCTGAATCCACACACGGGTTTAACTCTGGAAGTTGAGTGCACACATTGACAACCGTTCTGTTAGATAGCTGCGTTTTGGATTTAGAAGCAGATATTTCCCTGTGCTTACTGCTGTTTCTTCCATATGCCGGTAATGGGCTGAAAACGCCTGTTTTGGGACTCTGCAGAGAAAGTGTTTGCAGACTGCTGAATCCACACACGGGTTTAACTCTGGAAGTTGAGTGCACACATTGACAACCGTTCTGTTAGATAGCTGCGTTTTGGATTTAGAAGCAGATATTTCCCTGTGCTTACTGCTGTTTCTTCCATATGCCGGTAATGGGCTGAAAACGCCTGTTTTGGGACTCTGCAGAGAAAGTGTTTGCAGACTGCTGAATCCACACACGGGTTTAACTCTGGAAGTTGAGTGCACACATTGACAACCGTTCTGTTAGATAGCTGCGTTTTGGATTTAGAAGCAGATATTTCCCTGTGCTTACTGCTGTTTCTTCCATATGCCGGTAATGGGCTGAAAACGCCTGTTTTGGGACTCTGCAGAGAAAGTGTTTGCAGACTGCTGAATCCACACACCGGTTTAACTCTGGAAGTTGAGTGCACACATTGACAACCGTTCTGTTAGATAGCTGCGTTTTGGATTTAGAAGCAGATATTTCCCTGGGCTTACTGCTGTTTCTTCCATATGCCGGTAATGGGCTGAAAACGCCTGTTTTGGGACTCTGCAGAGAAAGTGTTTGCAGACTGCTGAATCCACACACGGGTTTAACTCTGGAAGTTGAGTGCACACATTGACAACCGTTCTGTTAGATAGCTGCGTTTTGGATTTAGAAGCAGATATTTCCCTGTGCTTACTGCTGTTTCTTCCATATGCCGGTAATGGGCTGAAAACGCCTGTTTTGGGACTCTGCCGAGAAGATGTTTGCAGACTGCTGAATCCACACTCGGGTTTATCTCTGGAAGTTGAGTGCACGCATTGACAACCATTCAGTTAGATAGCTGCCTTTTGGTTTTAGAAGCAGTTATTTCTCTTTACAGCATATACTCTCATTCACTCTGGAATATCCAAACGCAGCTCCTAAAAGAAACGGGTTTCTAAGTATAATCAGATATTTCTCTTTACATCTTGTACCCCAGTACACTCTGATATATGCATACGCAGCTCCTGGAAGAAACGTGTTTGTAACTCGCTGAATCTGTGCATATATTGAAGTCTCTTAGGTGAATGAACACACAGCAGAGGAGTTTGAAAAAAACATTTCTTCCATGTTATAGATGCACTGTTACTGCTATTGCTTTTAGGCTGGTGTTTTCCTGGAAATGTTGGTTTTAGAATTTCCATATAAATGGTTTGTAAACTGCTGCTTAAGTGGAGCAGTTTAATTCGTTAAGTTGAATGCCCTCATTCACAATCATTCTGTTAGCTAGCTCCGTTTTGGTTTTAGAAGCCTGTGTTTCTAGTTACAGCATATACTCCCATTCATTCTGGAATAGCCAAACGCAGCTCCCAGAATAGACGTGTTTCTAAGTCGCTGAATCTAAACATAGATTCAACTCCCTTAGGTGAACGAACACACAGCACAGCAGTTTGAAAGAAACGTTTTATTTGAGTTTTAGACGCAGTCTTATTGCTATTTCTCAGAGGCCGGTATTTTGCTGGGAATGTCTGTTTTAGAATCTGCACAAAAATCTTTTCTAAACTGCTGCATAGAAACAACAGTTTATCTCAATAAGCTGAATGCACACAGTGACAACCATTCTGTTAGATGGCTCCGCGTTTGTTTTAGAACCAGATAGTTCACTTTAAACCTTATACTCCAGTACACTCTGGAATATGCAAATGCAGCTCCTGGAAGAAACGTGTTTCTTACTCGCTGAATCTGAACATATACTCAAGACTCTTAGGTGAATGAACACAGAGCAGAGCATTTTGAAGAAAACGTTTCTTCTATGTTATAGATGCAGTCTTACTGCTACTTCTTTTAGGCTGGGGTTTTGCTGCAAATGTTGATTTTAGAATTTGCATATAAAGGGTTTCTAAACTGCTGCCTAAGAAGAGCAGATTAACCCTTTAAGTTAAATGCACACATTCACAACCATTCTGTTAGATAGCTCCGTTTTGGTTTTAGAAACAGATATTTCTCTTTACAGCATTTACTCCCATACACTCTGGAATATCGAAATGCAGCTCCTAGAATAAACGTGTTTCAAACTCGCTGAATCCAAACATAGATTCAACGACCTTTGGTGAACGAACACACTGCAGAGCAGTTTGAAAGAAACGTTCCCTCTGAGTTTTAGACGCAGTCTTACTGCTATTTCTTATAGGCCGGTATTTTGCTGGAAATGTCTGTTTGAGAATCTACACAGAAATGTTTTCTAAACTGCTGCATACAAACAGCAGTTTAGCTCAGTAAGTTGAATGCACACATTGACAACCATTCCATTAGATCATCCGTTTTTCTTTTGGAATGAGACATTTGTCTTTACATCTTATACTCCAGTATACTCTGGAATAGGCAAACACAGCTCCTGGAAGAAACGTGTTGCTAACTAGCTGAATCTGAACATATATTCAAGTCTCTTATATGAATGAACACACAGCAGAGCAGTTTGAAAACAGTTTCTTCCATGTTAAAGATGCAGTCTTACTGCTATTTCCTATAGGCTGGTGTTTTGCTGGAAAGTTCTCTATGAGAATTTGCATATAAAGGGTTTCTAAAGTGCTGCATGAGAAGAGCAGTTTACCTCTTTAAGCCGAAGGCACACATTCACAACCACTCTGCTAGATAGATCCATTTTGGTTTTAGAAACAGATATTTCTCTTTACAGAATATACTCCCATTCAATCTGGAATATCCAAAGACAGCTCCTAGAATAAACGTGTTTCTATCACGGTGAATCTGAACATAGATTCAACTCCCTTAGGTCAAAGAACACATGGCCGAGCAGTTTGAAAGAAACGTTTCTTCTGAGTTTTAGACGCAGTCTTAATGCTCTTTCTTATATATGCCGGGACTGGGCCGGAAAGGCCTGTTTTGAGACTCTGCAAGAAAGTGTTTGCAGACTGCTGAATCCACACACGGGTTTAACTCTGGAAGTTGAGTGCACACATTGACAACCGTTCTGTTAGATAGCTGCGTTTTGGATTTAGAAGCAGATATTTCCCTGTGCTTACTGCTGTTTCTTCCATATGCCGGTAATGGGCTGAAAACGCCTGTTTTGGGACTCTGAAGAGAAAGTGTTTGCAGACTGCTGAATCCACACACGGGTTTAACTCTGGAAGTTGAGTGCACACATTGACAACCGTTCTGTTAGATAGCTGCGTTTTGGATTTAGAAGCAGATATTTCCCTGTGCTTACTGCTGTTTCTTCCATATGCCGGTAATGGGCTGAAAACGCCTGTTTGGGGACTCTGCAGAGAAAGTGTTTGCAGACTGCTGAATCCACACACGGGTTTAACTCTGGAAGTTGAGTGCACACATTGACAACCGTTCTGTTAGATAGCTGCGTTTTGGATTTAGAAGCAGATATTTCCCTGTGCTTACTGCTGCTTCTTCCATATGCCGGTAATGGGCTGAAAACGCCTGTTTTGGGACTCTGCAGAGAAAGTGTTTGCAGACTGCTGAATCCACACACGGGTTTAACTCTGGAAGTTGAGTGCACACATTGACAACCGTTCTGTTAGATAGCTGCGTTTTGGATTTAGAAGCAGATATTTCCCTGTGCTTACTGCTGTTTCTTCCATATGCTGGTAATGGGCTGAAAACGCCTGTTTTGGGACTCTGCAGAGAAAGTGTTTGCAGACTGCTGAATCCACACACGGGTTTAATTCCGGAAGTTGAGTGCACACATTGACAACCGTTCTGTTAGATAGCTGCGTTTTGGATTTAGAAGCAGATATTTCCCTGTGCTTACTGCTGTTTCTTCCATATGCCGGTAATGGGCTGAAAACGCCTGTTTTGGGACTCTGCAGAGAAAGTGTTTGCAGACTGCTGAATCCACACACGGGTTTAACTCTGGAAGTTGAGTGCACACATTGACAACCGTTCTGTTAGATAGCTGCGTTTTGGATTTAGAAGCAGATATTTCCCTGTGCTTACTGCTGTTTCTTCCATATGCCGGTAATGGGCTGAAAACGCCTGTTTGGGGACTCTGCAGAGAAAGTGTTTGCAGACTGCTGAATCCACACACGGGTTTAACTCTGGAAGTTGAGTGCACACATTGACAACCGTTCTGTTAGATAGCTGCGTTTTGGATTTAGAAGCAGATATTTCCCTGTGCTTACTGCTGTTTCTTCCTTATGCCGGTAATGGGCTGAAAACGCCTGTTGTGGGACTCTGCAGAGAAAGTGTTTGCAGACTGCTGAATCCACACACGGGTTTAACTCTGGAAGTTGAGTGCACACATTGACAACCGTTCTGTTAGATAGCTGCGTTTTGGATTTAGAAGCAGATATTTCCCTGTGCTTACTGCTGTTTCTTCCATATGCCGGTAATGGGCTGAAAACGCCTGTTTTGGGACTCTGCAGAGAAAGTGTTTGCAGACTGCTGAATCCACACACGGGTTTAACTCTGGAAGTTGAGTGCACACATTGACAACCGTTCTGTTAGATAGCTGCGTTTTGGATTTAGAAGCAGATATTTCCCTGTGCTTACTGCTGTTTCTTCCATATGCCGGTAATGGGCTGAAAACGCCTGTTTTGGGACTCTGCAGAGAAAGTGTTTGCAGACTGCTGAATCCACACACGGGTTTAACTCTGGAAGTTGAGTGCACACATTGACAACCGTTCTGTTAGATAGCTGCGTTTTGGATTTAGAAGCAGATATTTCCCTGTGCTTACTGCTGTTTCTTCCATATGCCGGTAATGGGCTGAAAACGCCTGTTTGGGGACTCTGCAGAGAAAGTGTTTGCAGACTGCTGAATCCACACACGGGTTTAACTCTGGAAGTTGAGTGCACACATTGACAACCGTTCTGTTAGATAGCTGCGTTTTGGATTTAGAAGCAGATATTTCCCTGTGCTTACTGCTGTTTCTTCCATATGCCGGTAATGGGCTGAAAACGCCTGTTTGGGGACTCTGCAGAGAAAGTGTTTGCAGACTGCTGAATCCACACACGGGTTTAACTCTGGAAGTTGAGTGCACACATTGACAACCGTTCTGTTAGATAGCTGCGTTTTGGATTTAGAAGCAGATATTTCCCTGGGCTTACTGCTGTTTCTTCCATATGCCGGTAATGGGCTGAAAACGCCTGTTTGGGGACTCTGCAGAGAAAGTGTTTGCAGACTGCTGAATTCACACACGGGTTTAACTCTGGAAGTTGAGTGCACACATTGACAACCGTTCTGTTAGATAGCTGCGTTTTGGATTTAGAAGCAGATATTTCCCTGTGCTTACTGCTGTTGCTTCCATATGCCGGTAATGGGCTGAAAACGCCTGTTTTGGGACTCTGCAGAGAAAGTGTTTGCAGACTGCTGAATCCACACACGGGTTTAACTCTGGAAGTTGAGTGCACACATTGACAACCGTTCTGTTAGATAGCTGCGTTTTGGATTTAGAAGCAGATATTTACCTGTGCTTACTGCTGTTTCTTCCATATGCCGGTAATGGGCTGAAAACGCCTGTTTTGGGACTCTGCAGAGAAAGTGTTTGCAGACTGCTGAATCCACACACGGGTTTAACTCTGGAAGTTGAGTGCACACATTGACAACCGTTCTGTTAGATAGCTGCGTTTTGGATTTAGAAGCAGATATTTCCCTGTGCTTACTGCTGTTTCTTCCATATGCCGGTAATGGGCTGAAAACGCCTGTTTTGGGACTCTGCAGAGAAAGTGTTTGCAGACTGCTGAATCCACACACGGGTTTAACTCTGGAAGTTGAGTGCACACATTGACAACCGTTCTGTTAGATAGCTGCGTTTTGGATTTAGAAGCAGATATTTCCCTGTGCTTACTGCTGTTTCTTCCATATGCCGGTAATGGAGTGAAAACGCCTGTTTTGGGACTCTGCAGAGAAAGTGTTTGCAGACTGCTGAATCCACACACGGGTTTAACTCTGGAAGTTGAGTGCACACATTGACAACCGTTCTGTTAGATAGCTGCGTTTTGGATTTAGAAGCAGATATTTCCCTGGGCTTACTGCTGTTTCTTCCATATGCCGGTAATGGGCTGAAAACGCCTGTTTTGGGACTCTGCAGAGAAAGTGTTTGCAGACTGCTGAATCCACACACGGGTTTAACTCTGGAAGTTGAGTGCACACATTGACAACCGTTCTGTTAGATAGCTGCGTTTTGGATTTAGAAGCAGATATTTCCCTGTGCTTACTGCTGTTTCTTCCATATGCCGGTAATGGGCTGAAAACGCCTGTTTTGGGACTCTGCCGAGAAGATGTTTGCAGACTGCTGAATCCACACTCGGGTTTATCTCTGGAAGTTGAGTGCACGCATTGACAACCATTCAGTTAGATAGCTGCCTTTTGGTTTTAGAAGCAGTTATTTCTCTTTACAGCATATACTCTCATTCACTCTGGAATATCCAAACGCAGCTCCTAAAAGAAACGGGTTTCTAAGTATAATCAGATATTTCTCTTTACATCTTGTACCCCAGTACACTCTGATATATGCATACGCAGCTCCTGGAAGAAACGTGTTTGTAACTCGCTGAATCTGTGCATATATTGAAGTCTCTTAGGTGAATGAACACACAGCAGAGGAGTTTGAAAAAAACATTTCTTCCATGTTATAGATGCACTGTTACTGCTATTGCTTTTAGGCTGGTGTTTTCCTGGAAATGTTGGTTTTAGAATTTCCATATAAATGGTTTGTAAACTGCTGCTTAAGTGGAGCAGTTTAATTCGTTAAGTTGAATGCCCTCATTCACAATCATTCTGTTAGCTAGCTCCGTTTTGGTTTTAGAAGCCTGTGTTTCTAGTTACAGCATATACTCCCATTCATTCTGGAATAGCCAAACGCAGCTCCCAGAATAGACGTGTTTCTAAGTCGCTGAATCTAAACATAGATTCAACTCCCTTAGGTGAACGAACACACAGCACAGCAGTTTGAAAGAAACGTTTTATTTGAGTTTTAGACGCAGTCTTATTGCTATTTCTCAGAGGCCGGTATTTTGCTGGGAATGTCTGTTTTAGAATCTGCACAAAAATCTTTTCTAAACTGCTGCATAGAAACAACAGTTTATCTCAATAAGCTGAATGCACACAGTGACAACCATTCTGTTAGATGGCTCCGCGTTTGTTTTAGAACCAGATAGTTCACTTTAAACCTTATACTCCAGTACACTCTGGAATATGCAAATGCAGCTCCTGGAAGAAACGTGTTTCTTACTCGCTGAATCTGAACATATACTCAAGACTCTTAGGTGAATGAACACAGAGCAGAGCATTTTGAAGAAAACGTTTCTTCTATGTTATAGATGCAGTCTTACTGCTACTTCTTTTAGGCTGGGGTTTTGCTGCAAATGTTGATTTTAGAATTTGCATATAAAGGGTTTCTAAACTGCTGCCTAAGAAGAGCAGATTAACCCTTTAAGTTAAATGCACACATTCACAACCATTCTGTTAGATAGCTCCGTTTTGGTTTTAGAAACAGATATTTCTCTTTACAGCATTTACTCCCATACACTCTGGAATATCGAAATGCAGCTCCTAGAATAAACGTGTTTCAAACTCGCTGAATCCAAACATAGATTCAACGACCTTTGGTGAACGAACACACTGCAGAGCAGTTTGAAAGAAACGTTCCCTCTGAGTTTTAGACGCAGTCTTACTGCTATTTCTTATAGGCCGGTATTTTGCTGGAAATGTCTGTTTGAGAATCTACACAGAAATGTTTTCTAAACTGCTGCATACAAACAGCAGTTTAGCTCAGTAAGTTGAATGCACACATTGACAACCATTCCATTAGATCATCCGTTTTTCTTTTGGAATGAGACATTTGTCTTTACATCTTATACTCCAGTATACTCTGGAATAGGCAAACACAGCTCCTGGAAGAAACGTGTTGCTAACTAGCTGAATCTGAACATATATTCAAGTCTCTTATATGAATGAACACACAGCAGAGCAGTTTGAAAACAGTTTCTTCCATGTTAAAGATGCAGTCTTACTGCTATTTCCTATAGGCTGGTGTTTTGCTGGAAAGTTCTCTATGAGAATTTGCATATAAAGGGTTTCTAAAGTGCTGCATGAGAAGAGCAGTTTACCTCTTTAAGCCGAAGGCACACATTCACAACCACTCTGCTAGATAGATCCATTTTGGTTTTAGAAACAGATATTTCTCTTTACAGAATATACTCCCATTCAATCTGGAATATCCAAAGACAGCTCCTAGAATAAACGTGTTTCTATCTCGCTGAATCTGAACATAGATTCAACTCCCTTAGGTCAAAGAACACATGGCCGAGCAGTTTGAAAGAAACGTTTCTTCTGAGTTTTAGACGCAGTCTTAATGCTCTTTCTTATATATGCCGGGACTGGGCCGGAAAGGCCTGTTTTGAGACTCTGCAAGAAAGTGTTTGCAGACTGCTGAATCCACACACGGGTTTAACTCTGGAAGTTGAGTGCACACATTGACAACCGTTCTGTTAGATAGCTGCGTTTTGGATTTAGAAGCAGATATTTCCCTGTGCTTACTGCTGTTTCTTCCATATGCCGGTAATGGGCTGAAAACGCCTGTTTTGGGACTCTGCAGAGAAAGTGTTTGCAGACTGCTGAATCCACACACGGGTTTAACTCTGGAAGTTGAGTGCACACATTGACAACCGTTCTGTTAGATAGCTGCGTTTTGGATTTAGAAGCAGATATTTCCCTGTGCTTACTGCTGTTTCTTCCATATGCCGGTAATGGGCTGAAAACGCCTGTTTTGGGACTCTGCAGAGAAAGTGTTTGCAGACTGCTGAATCCACACACGGGTTTAACTCTGGAAGTTGAGTGCACACATTGACAACCGTTCTGTTAGATAGCTGCGTTTTGGATTTAGAAGCAGATATTTCCCTGTGCTTACTGCTGCTTCTTCCATATGCCGGTAATGGGCTGAAAACGCCTGTTTTGGGACTCTGCAGAGAAAGTGTTTGCAGACTGCTGAATCCACACACGGGTTTAACTCTGGAAGTTGAGTGCACACATTGACAACCGTTCTGTTAGATAGCTGCGTTTTGGATTTAGAAGCAGATATTTCCCTGTGCTTACTGCTGTTTCTTCCATATGCTGGTAATGGGCTGAAAACGCCTGTTTTGGGACTCTGCAGAGAAAGTGTTTGCAGACTGCTGAATCCACACACGGGTTTAATTCCGGAAGTTGAGTGCACACATTGACAACCGTTCTGTTAGATAGCTGCGTTTTGGATTTAGAAGCAGATATTTCCCTGTGCTTACTGCTGTTTCTTCCATATGCCGGTAATGGGCTGAAAACGCCTGTTTTGGGACTCTGCAGAGAAAGTGTTTGCAGACTGCTGAATCCACACACGGGTTTAACTCTGGAAGTTGAGTGCACACATTGACAACCGTTCTGTTAGATAGCTGCGTTTTGGATTTAGAAGCAGATATTTCCCTGGGCTTACTGCTGTTTCTTCCATATGCCGGTAATGGGCTGAAAACGCCTGTTTTGGGACTCTGCAGAGAAAGTGTTTGCAGACTGCTGAATCCACACACGGGTTTAACTCTGGAAGTTGAGTGCACACATTGACAACCGTTCTGTTAGATAGCTGCGTTTTGGATTTAGAAGCAGATATTTCCCTGTGCTTACTGCTGTTTCTTCCATATGCCGGTAATGGGCTGAAAACGCCTGTTTTGGGACTCTGCCGAGAAGATGTTTGCAGACTGCTGAATCCACACTCGGGTTTATCTCTGGAAGTTGAGTGCACGCATTGACAACCATTCAGTTAGATAGCTGCCTTTTGGTTTTAGAAGCAGTTATTTCTCTTTACAGCATATACTCTCATTCACTCTGGAATATCCAAACGCAGCTCCTAAAAGAAACGGGTTTCTAAGTATAATCAGATATTTCTCTTTACATCTTGTACCCCAGTACACTCTGATATATGCATACGCAGCTCCTGGAAGAAACGTGTTTGTAACTCGCTGAATCTGTGCATATATTGAAGTCTCTTAGGTGAATGAACACACAGCAGAGGAGTTTGAAAAAAACATTTCTTCCATGTTATAGATGCACTGTTACTGCTATTGCTTTTAGGCTGGTGTTTTCCTGGAAATGTTGGTTTTAGAATTTCCATATAAATGGTTTGTAAACTGCTGCTTAAGTGGAGCAGTTTAATTCGTTAAGTTGAATGCCCTCATTCACAATCATTCTGTTAGCTAGCTCCGTTTTGGTTTTAGAAGCCTGTGTTTCTAGTTACAGCATATACTCCCATTCATTCTGGAATAGCCAAACGCAGCTCCCAGAATAGACGTGTTTCTAAGTCGCTGAATCTAAACATAGATTCAACTCCCTTAGGTGAACGAACACACAGCACAGCAGTTTGAAAGAAACGTTTTATTTGAGTTTTAGACGCAGTCTTATTGCTATTTCTCAGAGGCCGGTATTTTGCTGGGAATGTCTGTTTTAGAATCTGCACAAAAATCTTTTCTAAACTGCTGCATAGAAACAACAGTTTATCTCAATAAGCTGAATGCACACAGTGACAACCATTCTGTTAGATGGCTCCGCGTTTGTTTTAGAACCAGATAGTTCACTTTAAACCTTATACTCCAGTACACTCTGGAATATGCAAATGCAGCTCCTGGAAGAAACGTGTTTCTTACTCGCTGAATCTGAACATATACTCAAGACTCTTAGGTGAATGAACACAGAGCAGAGCATTTTGAAGAAAACGTTTCTTCTATGTTATAGATGCAGTCTTACTGCTACTTCTTTTAGGCTGGGGTTTTGCTGCAAATGTTGATTTTAGAATTTGCATATAAAGGGTTTCTAAACTGCTGCCTAAGAAGAGCAGATTAACCCTTTAAGTTAAATGCACACATTCACAACCATTCTGTTAGATAGCTCCGTTTTGGTTTTAGAAACAGATATTTCTCTTTACAGCATTTACTCCCATACACTCTGGAATATCGAAATGCAGCTCCTAGAATAAACGTGTTTCAAACTCGCTGAATCCAAACATAGATTCAACGACCTTTGGTGAACGAACACACTGCAGAGCAGTTTGAAAGAAACGTTCCCTCTGAGTTTTAGACGCAGTCTTACTGCTATTTCTTATAGGCCGGTATTTTGCTGGAAATGTCTGTTTGAGAATCTACACAGAAATGTTTTCTAAACTGCTGCATACAAACAGCAGTTTAGCTCAGTAAGTTGAATGCACACATTGACAACCATTCCATTAGATCATCCGTTTTTCTTTTGGAATGAGACATTTGTCTTTACATCTTATACTCCAGTATACTCTGGAATAGGCAAACACAGCTCCTGGAAGAAACGTGTTGCTAACTAGCTGAATCTGAACATATATTCAAGTCTCTTATATGAATGAACACACAGCAGAGCAGTTTGAAAACAGTTTCTTCCATGTTAAAGATGCAGTCTTACTGCTATTTCCTATAGGCTGGTGTTTTGCTGGAAAGTTCTCTATGAGAATTTGCATATAAAGGGTTTCTAAAGTGCTGCATGAGAAGAGCAGTTTACCTCTTTAAGCCGAAGGCACACATTCACAACCACTCTGCTAGATAGATCCATTTTGGTTTTAGAAACAGATATTTCTCTTTACAGAATATACTCCCATTCAATCTGGAATATCCAAAGACAGCTCCTAGAATAAACGTGTTTCTATCTCGCTGAATCTGAACATAGATTCAACTCCCTTAGGTCAAAGAACACATGGCCGAGCAGTTTGAAAGAAACGTTTCTTCTGAGTTTTAGACGCAGTCTTAATGCTCTTTCTTATATATGCCGGGACTGGGCCGGAAAGGCCTGTTTTGAGACTCTGCAAGAAAGTGTTTGCAGACTGCTGAATCCACACACGGGTTTAACTCTGGAAGTTGAGTGCACACATTGACAACCGTTCTGTTAGATAGCTGCGTTTTGGATTTAGAAGCAGATATTTCCCTGTGCTTACTGCTGTTTCTTCCATATGCCGGTAATGGGCTGAAAACGCCTGTTTTGGGACTCTGAAGAGAAAGTGTTTGCAGACTGCTGAATCCACACACGGGTTTAACTCTGGAAGTTGAGTGCACACATTGACAACCGTTCTGTTAGATAGCTGCGTTTTGGATTTAGAAGCAGATATTTCCCTGGGCTTACTGCTGTTTCTTCCATATGCCGGTAATGGGCTGAAAACGCCTGTTTGGGGACTCTGCAGAGAAAGTGTTTGCAGACTGCTGAATCCACACACGGGTTTAACTCTGGAAGTTGAGTGCACACATTGACAACCGTTCTGTTAGATAGCTGCGTTTTGGATTTAGAAGCAGATATTTCCCTGTGCTTACTGCTGTTTCTTCCATATGCCGGTAATGGGCTGAAAACGCCTGTTTTGGGACTCTGCAGAGAAAGTGTTTGCAGACTGCTGAATCCACACACGGGTTTAACTCTGGAAGTTGAGTGCACACATTGACAACCGTTCTGTTAGATAGCTGCGTTTTGGATTTAGAAGCAGATATTTCCCTGTGCTTACTGCTGTTGCTTCCATATGCCGGTAATGGGCTGAAAACGCCTGTTTTGGGACTCTGCAGAGAAAGTGTTTGCAGACTGCTGAATCCACACACGGGTTTAACTCTGGAAGTTGAGTGCACACATTGACAACCGTTCTGTTAGATAGCTGCGTTTTGGATTTAGAAGCAGATATTTCCCTGTGCTTACTGCTGTTTCTTCCATATGGCGGTAATGGGCTGAAAACGCCTGTTTTGGGACTCTGCAGAGAAAGTGTTTGCAGACTGCTGAATCCACACACCGGTTTAACTCTGGAAGTTGAGTGCACACATTGACAATCGTTCTGTTAGATTGCTGCGTTTTGGATTTAGAAGCAGATATTTCCCTGTGCTTACTGCTGTTGCTTCCATATGCCGGTAATGGGCTGAAAACGCCTGTTTTGGGATTCTGCAGAGAAAGTGTTTGCAGACTGCTGAATCCACACACGGGTTTAACTCTGGAAGTTGAGTGCACACATTGACAACCGTTCTGTTAGATAGCTGCGTTTTGGATTTAGAAGCAGATATTTCCCTGTGCTTACTGCTGTTTCTTCCATATGCCGGTAATGGGCTGAAAACGCCTGTTTTGGGACTCTGCCGAGAAGATGTTTGCAGACTGCTGAATCCACACTCGGGTTTATCTCTGGAAGTTGAGTGCACGCATTGACAACCATTCAGTTAGATAGCTGCCTTTTGGTTTTAGAAGCAGTTATTTCTCTTTACAGCATATACTCTCATTCACTCTGGAATATCCAAACGCAGCTCCTAAAAGAAACGGGTTTCTAAGTATAATCAGATATTTCTCTTTACATCTTGTACCCCAGTACACTCTGATATATGCATACGCAGCTCCTGGAAGAAACGTGTTTGTAACTCGCTGAATCTGTGCATATATTGAAGTCTCTTAGGTGAATGAACACACAGCAGAGGAGTTTGAAAAAAACATTTCTTCCATGTTATAGATGCACTGTTACTGCTATTGCTTTTAGGCTGGTGTTTTCCTGGAAATGTTGGTTTTAGAATTTCCATATAAATGGTTTGTAAACTGCTGCTTAAGTGGAGCAGTTTAATTCGTTAAGTTGAATGCCCTCATTCACAATCATTCTGTTAGCTAGCTCCGTTTTGGTTTTAGAAGCCTGTGTTTCTAGTTACAGCATATACTCCCATTCATTCTGGAATAGCCAAACGCAGCTCCCAGAATAGACGTGTTTCTAAGTCGCTGAATCTAAACATAGATTCAACTCCCTTAGGTGAACGAACACACAGCACAGCAGTTTGAAAGAAACGTTTTATTTGAGTTTTAGACGCAGTCTTATTGCTATTTCTCAGAGTCCGGTATTTTGCTGGGAATGTCTGTTTTAGAATCTGCACAAAAATCTTTTCTAAACTGCTGCATAGAAACAACAGTTTATCTCAATAAGCTGAATGCACACAGTGACAACCATTCTGTTAGATGGCTCCGCGTTTGTTTTAGAACCAGATAGTTCACTTTAAACCTTATACTCCAGTACACTCTGGAATATGCAAATGCAGCTCCTGGAAGAAACGTGTTTCTTACTCGCTGAATCTGAACATATACTCAAGACTCTTAGGTGAATGAACACAGAGCAGAGCATTTTGAAGAAAACGTTTCTTCTATGTTATAGATGCAGTCTTACTGCTACTTCTTTTAGGCTGGGGTTTTGCTGCAAATGTTGATTTTAGAATTTGCATATAAAGGGTTTCTAAACTGCTGCCTAAGAAGAGCAGATTAACCCTTTAAGTTAAATGCACACATTCACAACCATTCTGTTAGATAGCTCCGTTTTGGTTTTAGAAACAGATATTTCTCTTTACAGCATTTACTCCCATACACTCTGGAATATCGAAATGCAGCTCCTAGAATAAACGTGTTTCAAACTCGCTGAATCCAAACATAGATTCAACGACCTTTGGTGAACGAACACACTGCAGAGCAGTTTGAAAGAAACGTTCCCTCTGAGTTTTAGACGCAGTCTTACTGCTATTTCTTATAGGCCGGTATTTTGCTGGAAATGTCTGTTTGAGAATCTACACAGAAATGTTTTCTAAACTGCTGCATACAAACAGCAGTTTAGCTCAGTAAGTTGAATGCACACATTGACAACCATTCCATTAGATCATCCGTTTTTCTTTTGGAATGAGACATTTGTCTTTACATCTTATACTCCAGTATACTCTGGAATAGGCAAACACAGCTCCTGGAAGAAACGTGTTGCTAACTAGCTGAATCTGAACATATATTCAAGTCTCTTATATGAATGAACACACAGCAGAGCAGTTTGAAAACAGTTTCTTCCATGTTAAAGATGCAGTCTTACTGCTATTTCCTATAGGCTGGTGTTTTGCTGGAAAGTTCTCTATGAGAATTTGCATATAAAGGGTTTCTAAAGTGCTGCATGAGAAGAGCAGTTTACCTCTTTAAGCCGAAGGCACACATTCACAACCACTCTGCTAGATAGATCCATTTTGGTTTTAGAAACAGATATTTCTCTTTACAGAATATACTCCCATTCAATCTGGAATATCCAAAGACAGCTCCTAGAATAAACGTGTTTCTATCTCGCTGAATCTGAACATAGATTCAACTCCCTTAGGTCAAAGAACACATGGCCGAGCAGTTTGAAAGAAACGTTTCTTCTGAGTTTTAGACGCAGTCTTAATGCTCTTTCTTATATATGCCGGGACTGGGCCGGAAAGGCCTGTTTTGAGACTCTGCAAGAAAGTGTTTGCAGACTGCTGAATCCACACTCGGGTTTAACTCTGGAAGTTGAGTGCACACATTGACAACCGTTCTGTTAGATAGCTGCGTTTTGGATTTAGAAGCAGATATTTCCCTGTGCTTACTGCTGTTTCTTCCATATGCCGGTAATGGGCTGAAAACGCCTGTTTTGGGACTCTGAAGAGAAAGTGTTTGCAGACTGCTGAATCCACACACGGGTTTAACTCTGGAAGTTGAGTGCACACATTGAAAACCGTTCTGTTAGATAGCTGCGTTTTGGATTTAGAAGCAGATATTTCCCTGTGCTTACTGCTGTTTCTTCCATATGCCGGTAATGGGCTGAAAACGCCTGTTTTGGGACTCTGCAGAGAAAGTGTTTGCAGACTGCTGAATCCACACACGGGTTTAACTCTGGAAGTTGAGTGCACACATTGACAACCGTTCTGTTAGATAGCTGCGTTTTGGATTTAGAAGCAGATATTTCCCTGTGCTTACTGCTGCTTCTTCCATATGCCGGTACTGGGCTGAAAACGCCTGTTTTGGGACTCTGCAGAGAAAGTGTTTGCAGACTGCTGAATCCACACACGGGTTTAACTCTGGAAGTTGAGTGCACACATTGACAACCGTTCTGTTAGATAGCTGCGTTTTGGATTTAGAAGCAGATATTTCCCTGTGCTTACTGCTGTTTCTTCCATATGCCGGTAATGGGCTGAAAACGCCTGTTTTGGGACTCTGCAGAGAAAGTGTTTGCAGACTGCTGAATCCACACACGGGTTTAACTCCGGAAGTTGAGTGCACACATTGACAACCGTTCTGTTAGATAGCTGCGTTTTGGATTTAGAAGCAGATATTTCCCTGGGCTTACTGCTGTTTCTTCCATATGCCGGTAATGGGCTGAAAACGCCTGTTTGGGGACTCTGCAGAGAAAGTGTTTGCAGACTGCTGAATCCACACACGGGTTTAACTCTGGAAGTTGAGTGCACACATTGACAACCGTTCTGTTAGATAGCTGCGTTTTGGATTTAGAAGCAGATATTTCCCTGTGCTTACTGCTGCTTCTTCCATATGCCGGTACTGGGCTGAAAACGCCTGTTTTGGGACTCTGCAGAGAAAGTGTTTGCAGACTGCTGAATCCACACACGGGTTTAACTCTGGAAGTTGAGTGCACACATTGACAACCGTTCTGTTAGATAGCTGCGTTTTGGATTTAGAAGCAGATATTTCCCTGTGCTTACTGCTGTTTCTTCCATATGCCGGTAATGGGCTGAAAACGCCTGTTTTGGGACTCTGCAGAGAAAGTGTTTGCAGACTGCTGAATCCACACACGGGTTTAACTCCGGAAGTTGAGTGCACACATTGACAACCGTTCTGTTAGATAGCTGCGTTTTGGATTTAGAAGCAGATATTTCCCTGTGCTTACTGCTGTTTCTTCCATATGCCGGTAATGGGCTGAAAACGCCTGTTTGGGGACTCTGCAGAGAAAGTGTTTGCAGACTGCTGAATTCACACACGGGTTTAACTCTGGAAGTTGAGTGCACACATTGACAACCGTTCTGTTAGATAGCTGCGTTTTGGATTTAGAAGCAGATATTTCCCTGTGCTTACTGCTGTTGCTTCCATATGCCGGTAATGGGCTGAAAACGCCTGTTTTGGGACTCTGCAGAGAAAGTGTTTGCAGACTGCTGAATCCACACACGGGTTTAACTCTGGAAGTTGAGTGCACACATTGACAACCGTTCTGTTAGATAGCTGCGTTTTGGATTTAGAAGCAGATATTTACCTGTGCTTACTGCTGTTTCTTCCATATGCCGGTAATGGGCTGAAAACGCCTGTTTTGGGACTCTGCAGAGAAAGTGTTTGCAGACTGCTGAATCCACACACGGGTTTAACTCTGGAAGTTGAGTGCACACATTGACAACCGTTCTGTTAGATAGCTGCGTTTTGGATTTAGAAGCAGATATTTCCCTGTGCTTACTGCTGTTTCTTCCATATGCCGGTAATGGGCTGAAAACGCCTGTTTTGGGACTCTGCAGAGAAAGTGTTTGCAGACTGCTGAATCCACACACGGGTTTAACTCTGGAAGTTGAGTGCACACATTGACAACCGTTCTGTTAGATAGCTGCGTTTTGGATTTAGAAGCAGATATTTCCCTGTGCTTACTGCTGTTTCTTCCATATGCCGGTAATGGAGTGAAAACGCCTGTTTTGGGACTCTGCAGAGAAAGTGTTTGCAGACTGCTGAATCCACACACGGGTTTAACTCTGGAAGTTGAGTGCACACATTGACAACCGTTCTGTTAGATAGCTGCGTTTTGGATTTAGAAGCAGATATTTCCCTGTGCTTACTGCTGTTTCTTCCATATGCCGGTAATGGAGTGAAAACGCCTGTTTTGGGACTCTGCAGAGAAAGTGTTTGCAGACTGCTGAATCCACACACGGGTTTAACTCTGGAAGTTGAGTGCACACATTGACAACCGTTCTGTTAGATAGCTGCGTTTTGGATTTAGAAGCAGATATTTCCCTGGGCTTACTGCTGTTTCTTCCATATGCCGGTAATGGGCTGAAAACGCCTGTTTTGGGACTCTGCAGAGAAAGTGTTTGCAGACTGCTGAATCCACACACGGGTTTAACTCTGGAAGTTGAGTGCACACATTGACAACCGTTCTGTTAGATAGCTGCGTTTTGGATTTAGAAGCAGATATTTCCCTGGGCTTACTGCTGTTTCTTCCATATGCCGGTAATGGGCTGAAAACGCCTGTTTGGGGACTCTGCAGAGAAAGTGTTTGCAGACTGCTGAATACACACACGGGTTTAACTCTGGAAGTTGAGTGCACACATTGACAACCGTTCTGTTAGATAGCTGCGTTTTGGATTTAGAAGCAGATATTTCCCTGTGCTTACTGCTGTTGCTTCCATATGCCGGTAATGGGCTGAAAACGCCTGTTTTGGGACTCTGCAGAGAAAGTGTTTGCAGACTGCTGAATCCACACACGGGTTTAACTCTGGAAGTTGAGTGCACACATTGACAACCGTTCTGTTAGATAGCTGCGTTTTGGATTTAGAAGCAGATATTTCCCTGTGCTTACTGCTGTTGCTTACATATGCCGGTAATCGGCTGAAAACGCCTGTTTTGGGACTCTGCAGAGAAACTGTTTGCAGACTGCTGAATCAACACACGGGTTTAACTCTGGAAGTTGAGTGCACACATTGACAACCGTTCTGTTAGATAGCTGCGTTTTGGATTTAGAAGCAGATATTTCCCTGTGCTTACTGCTGTTTCTTCCATATGCCGGTAATGGGCTGAAAACGCCTGTTTTGGGACTCTGCAGAGAAAGTGTTTGCAGACTGCTGAATCCACACACGGGTTTAACTCTGGAAGTTGAGTGCACACATTGACAACCGTTCTGTTAGATAGCTGCGTTTTGGATTTAGAAGCAGATATTTCCCTGTGCTTACTGCTGTTGCTTCCATATGCCGGTAATGGGCTGAAAACGCCTGTTTTGGGACTCTGCAGAGAAAGTGTTTGCAGACTGCTGAATCCACACACGGGTTTAACTCTGGAAGTTGAGTGCACACATTGACAACCGTTCTGCTAGATAGCTGCGTTTTGGATTTAGAAGCAGATATTTCCCTGGGCTTACTGCTGTTTCTTCCATATGCCGGTAATGGGCTGAAAACGCCTGTTTTGGGACTCTGCAGAGAAAGTGTTTGCAGACTGCTGAATCCACACACGGGTTTAACTCTGGAAGTTGAGTGCACACATTGACAACCGTTCTGTTAGATAGCTGCGTTTTGGATTTAGAAGCAGATATTTCCCTGTGCTTACTGCTGTTTCTTCCATATGCCGGTAATGGGCTGAAAACGCCTGTTTTGGGACTCTGCAGAGAAAGTGTTTGCAGACTGCTGAATCCACACACGGGTTTAACTCTGGAAGTTGAGTGCACACATTGACAACCGTTCTGTTAGATAGCTGCGTTTTGGATTTAGAAGCAGATATTTCCCTGTGCTTACTGCTGTTTCTTCCATATGCCGGTAATGGGCTGAAAACGCCTGTTTTGGGACTCTGCAGAGAAAGTGTTTGCAGACTGCTGAATCCACACACGGGTTTAACTCTGGAAGTTGAGTGCACACATTGACAACCGTTCTGTTAGATAGCTGCGTTTTGGATTTAGAAGCAGATATTTCCCTGTGCTTACTGCTGTTTCTTCCATATGCCGGTAATGGGCTGAAAACGCCTGTTTGGGGACTCTGCAGAGAAAGTGTTTGCAGACTGCTGAATCCACACACGGGTTTAACTCTGGAAGTTGAGTGCACACATTGACAACCGTTCTGTTAGATAGCTGCGTTTTGGATTTAGAAGCAGATATTTCCCTGTGCTTACTGCTGTTTCTTCCATATGCCGGTAATGGGCTGAAAATGCCTTTTTGGGGACTCTGCAGAGAAAGTGTTTGCAGACTGCTGAATCCACACACGGGTTTAACTCTGGAAGTTGAGTGCACACATTGACAACCGTTCTGTTAGATAGCTGCGTTTTGGATTTAGAAGCAGATATTTCCCTGTGCTTACTGCTGTTTCTTCCATATGCCGGTAATGGGCTGAAAACGCCTGTTTTGGGACTCTGCAGAGAAAGTGTTTGCAGACTGCTGAATCCACACACGGGTTTAACTCTGGAAGTTGAGTGCACACATTGACAACCGTTCTGTTAGATAGCTGCGTTTTGGATTTAGAAGCAGATATTTCCCTGTGCTTACTGCTGTTGCTTCCATATGCCGGTAATGGGCTGAAAACGCCTGTTTTGGGACTCTGCAGAGAAAGTGTTTGCAGACTGCTGAATCCACACACGGGTTTAACTCTGGAAGTTGAGTGTACACATTGACAACCGTTCTGTTAGATAGCTGCGTTTTGGATTTAGAAGCAGATATTTCCCTGTGCTTACTGCTGTTGCTTCCATATGCCGGTAATGGGCTGAAAACGCCTGTTTTGGGACTCTGCAGAGAAACTGTTTGCAGACTGCTGAATCCACACACGGGTTTAACTCTGGAAGTTGAGTGCACACATTGACAACCGTTCTGTTAGATAGCTGCGTTTTGGATTTAGAAGCAGATATTTCCCTGTGCTTACTGCTGTTTCTTCCATATGCCGGTAATGGGCTGAAAACGCCTGTTTTGGGACTCTGCAGAGAAAGTGTTTGCAGACTGCTGAATCCACACACGGGTTTAACTCTGGAAGTTGAGTGCACACATTGACAACCGTTCTGTTAGATAGCTGCGTTTTGGATTTAGAAGCAGATATTTCCCTGTGCTTACTGCTGTTTCTTCCATATGCCGGTAATGGGCTGAAAACGCCTGTTTTGGGACTCTGCAGAGAAAGTGTTTGCAGACTGCTGAATCCACACACGGGTTTAACTCTGGAAGTTGAGTGCACACATTGACAACCGTTCTGTTAGATAGCTGCGTTTTGGATTTAGAAGCAGATATTTCCCTGTGCTTACTGCTGTTTCTTCCATATGCCGGTAATGGGCTGAAAACGCCTGTTTGGGGACTCTGCAGAGAAAGTGTTTGCAGACTGCTGAATCCACACACGGGTTTAACTCTGGAAGTTGAGTGCACACATTGACAACCGTTCTGTTAGATAGCTGCGTTTTGGATTTAGAAGCAGATATTTCCCTGGGCTTACTGCTGTTTCTTCCATATGCCGGTAATGGGCTGAAAACGCCTGTTTGGGGACTCTGCAGAGAAAGTGTTTGCAGACTGCTGAATCCACACACGGGTTTAACTCTGGAAGTTGAGTGCACACATTGACAACCGTTCTGTTAGATAGCTGCGTTTTGGATTTAGAAGCAGATATTTCCCTGTGCTTACTGCTGTTTCTTCCATATGGCGGTAATGGGCTGAAAACGCCTGTTTTGGGACTCTGCAGAGAAAGTGTTTGCAGACTGCTGAATCCACACACGGGTTTAACTCTGGAAGTTGAGTGCACACATTGACAACCGTTCTGTTAGATAGCTGCGTTTTGGATTTAGAAGCAGATATTTCCCTGTGCTTACTGCTGTTTCTTCCATATGCCGGTAATGGACTGAAAACGCCTGTTTTGGGACTCTGCAGAGAAAGTGTTTGCAGACTGCTGAATCCACACACGGGTTTAACTCTGGAAGTTGAGTGCACACATTGACAACCGTTCTGTTAGATAGCTGCGTTTTGGATTTAGAAGCAGATATTTCCCTGTGCTTACTGCTGTTTCTTCCATATGCCGGTAATGGGCTGAAAACGCCTGTTTTGGGACTCTGCAGAGAAAGTGTTTGCAGACTGCTGAATCCACACACGGGTTTAACTCTGGAAGTTGAGTGCACACATTGACAACCGTTCTGTTAGATAGCTGCGTTTTGGATTTAGAAGCAGATATTTCCCTGTGCTTACTGCTGTTGCTTCCATATGCCGGTAATGGGCTGAAAACGCCTGTTTTGGGACTCTGCAGAGAAAGTGTTTGCAGACTGCTGAATCCACACACGGGTTTAACTCTGGAAGTTGAGTGCACACATTGACAACCGTTCTGTTAGATAGCTGCGTTTTGGATTTAGAAGCAGATATTTCCCTGTGCTTACTGCTGTTTCTTCCATATGCCGGTAATGGGCTGAAAACGCCTGTTTTGGGACTCTGCAGAGAAAGTGTTTGCAGACTGCTGAATCCACACACGGGTTTAACTCTGGAAGTTGAGTGCACACATTGACAACCGTTCTGTTAGATAGCTGCGTTTTGGATTTAGAAGCAGATATTTCCCTGTGCTTACTGCTGTTGCTTCCATATGCCGGTAATGGGCTGAAAACGCCTGTTTTGGGACTCTGCAGAGAAAGTGTTTGCAGACTGCTGAATCCACACACGGGTTTAACTCTGGAAGTTGAGTGCACACATTGACAACCGTTCTGTTAGATAGCTGCGTTTTGGATTTAGAAGCAGATATTTCCCTGTGCTTACTGCTGTTTCTTCCATATGCCGGTAATGGGCTGAAAACGCCTGTTTGGGGACTCTGCATAGAAAGTGTTTGCAGACTGCTGAATCCACACACGGGTTTAACTCTGGAAGTTGAGTGCACACATTGACAACCGTTCTGTTAGATAGCTGCGTTTTGGATTTAGAAGCAGATATTTCCCTGTGCTTACTGCTGTTTCTTCCATATGCCGGTAATGGGCTGAAAATGCCTTTTTGGGGACTCTGCAGAGAAAGTGTTTGCAGACTGCTGAATCCACACACGGGTTTAACTCTGGAAGTTGAGTGCACACATTGACAACCGTTCTGTTAGATAGCTGCGTTTTGGATTTAGAAGCAGATATTTCCCTGTGCTTACTGCTGTTTCTTCCATATGCCGGTAATGGGCTGAAAACGCCTGTTTGGGGACTCTGCAGAGAAAGTGTTTGCAGACTGCTGAATCCACACACGGGTTTAACTCTGGAAGTTGAGTGCACACATTGACAACCGTTCTGTTAGATAGCTGCGTTTTGGATTTAGAAGCAGATATTTCCCTGGGCTTACTGCTGTTTCTTCCATATGCCGGTAATGGGCTGAAAACGCCTTTTTGGGGACTCTGCAGAGAAAGTGTTTGCAGACTGCTGAATCCACACACGGGTTTAACTCTGGAAGTTGAGTGCACACATTGACAACCGTTCTGTTAGATAGCTGCGTTTTGGATTTAGAAGCAGATATTTCCCTGTGCTTACTGCTGTTTCTTCCATATGCCGGTAATGGGCTGAAAACGCCTGTTTGGGGACTCTGCAGAGAAAGTGTTTGCAGACTGCTGAATCCACACACGGGTTGAACTCTGGAAGTTGAGTGCACACATTGACAACCGTTCTGTTAGATAGCTGCGTTTTGGATTTAGAAGCAGATATTTCCCTGTGCTTACTGCTGTTTCTTCCATATGCCGGTAATGGGCTGAAAACGCCTGTTTGGGGACTCTGCAGAGAAAGTGTTTGCAGACTGCTGAATCCACACACGGGTTTAACTCTGGAAGTTGAGTGCACACATTGACAACCGTTCTGTTAGATAGCTGCGTTTTGGATTTAGAAGCAGATATTTCCCTGGGCTTACTGCTGTTTCTTCCATATGCCGGTAATGGGCTGAAAACGCCTGTTTTGGGACTCTGCAGAGAAAGTGTTTGCAGACTGCTGAATCCACACACGGGTTTAACTCTGGAAGTTGAGTGCACACATTGACAACCGTTCTTTTAGATAGCTGCGTTTTGGATTTAGAAGCAGATATTTCCCTGTGCTTACTGCTGTTTCTTCCATATGCCGGTAATGGGCTGAAAACGCCTGTTTTGGGACTCTGCAGAGAAAGTGTTTGCAGACTGCTGAATCCACACACGGGTTTAACTCTGGAAGTTGAGTGCACACATTGACAACCGTTCTGTTAGATAGCTGCGTTTTGGATTTAGAAGCAGATATTTCCCTGTGCTTACTGCTGTTTCTTCCATATGCCGGTAATGGGCTGAAAACGCCTGTTTTGGGACTCTGCAGAGAAAGTGTTTGCAGACTGCTGAATCCACACACGGGTTTAACTCTGGAAGTTGAGTGCACACATTGACAACCGTTCTGTTAGATAGCTGCGTTTTGGATTTAGAAGCAGATATTTCCCTGTGCTTACTGCTGTTTCTTCCATATGCCGGTAATGGGCTGAAAACGCCTGTTTTGGGACTCTGCAGAGAAAGTGTTTGCAGACTGCTGAATCCACACACGGGTTTAACTCTGGAAGTTGAGTGCACACATTGACAACCGTTCTGTTAGATAGCTGCGTTTTGGATTTAGAAGCAGATATTTCCCTGTGCTTACTTCTGTTTCTTCCATATGCCGGTAATGGGCTGAAAACGCCTGTTTGGGGACTCTGCAGAGAATGTGTTTGCAGACTGCTGAATCCACACACGGGTTTAACTCTGGAAGTTGAGTGCACACATTGACAACCGTTCTGTTAGATAGCTGCGTTTTGGATTTAGAAGCAGATATTTCCCTGTGCTTACTGCTGTTTCTTCCATATGCCGGTAATGGGCTGAAAATGCCTGTTTGGGGACTCTGCAGAGAAAGTGTTTGCAGACTGCTGAATCCACACACGGGTTTAACTCTGGAAGTTGAGTGCACACATTGACAACCGTTCTGTTAGATAGCTGCGTTTTGGATTTAGAAGCAGATATTTCCCTGTGCTTACTGCTGTTTCTTCCATATGCCGGTAATGGGCTGAAAACGCCTGTTTTGGGACTCTGCAGAGAAAGTGTTTGCAGACTGCTGAATCCACACACGGGTTTAACTCTGGAAGTTGAGTGCACACATTGACAACCGTTCTGTTAGATAGCTGCGTTTTGGATTTAGAAGCAGATATTTCCCTGTGCTTACTGCTGTTGCTTCCATATGCCGGTAATGGGCTGAAAACGCCTGTTTTGGGACTCTGCAGAGAAAGTGTTTGCAGACTGCTGAATCCACACACGGGTTTAACTCTGGAAGTTGAGTGTACACATTGACAACCGTTCTGTTAGATAGCTGCGTTTTGGATTTAGAAGCAGATATTTCCCTGTGCTTACTGCTGTTGCTTCCATATGCCGGTAATGGGCTGAAAACGCCTGTTTTGGGACTCTGCAGAGAAACTGTTTGCAGACTGCTGAATCCACACACGGGTTTAACTCTGGAAGTTGAGTGCACACATTGACAACCGTTCTGTTAGATAGCTGCGTTTTGGATTTAGAAGCAGATATTTCCCTGTGCTTACTGCTGTTTCTTCCATATGCCGGTAATGGGCTGAAAACGCCTGTTTTGGGACTCTGCAGAGAAAGTGTTTGCAGACTGCTGAATCCACACACGGGTTTAACTCTGGAAGTTGAGTGCACACATTGACAACCGTTCTGTTAGATAGCTGCGTTTTGGATTTAGAAGCAGATATTTCCCTGTGCTTACTGCTGTTGCTTCCATATGCCGGTAATGGGCTGAAAACGCCTGTTTTGGGACTCTGCAGAGAAAGTGTTTGCAGACTGCTGAATCCACACACGGGTTTAACTCTGGAAGTTGAGTGCACACATTGACAACCGTTCTGTTAGATAGCTGCGTTTTGGATTTAGAAGCAGATATTTCCCTGTGCTTACTGCTGTTTCTTCCATATGCCGGTAATGGGCTGAAAACGCCTGTTTTGGGACTCTGCAGAGAAAGTGTTTGCAGACTGCTGAATCCACACACGGGTTTAACTCTGGAAGTTGAGTGCACACATTGACAACCGTTCTGTTAGATAGCTGCGTTTTGGATTTAGAAGCAGATATTTCCCTGTGCTTACTGCTGTTTCTTCCATATGCCGGTAATGGGCTGAAAACGCCTGTTTGGGGGACTCTGCAGAGAAAGTGTTTGCAGACTGCTGAATCCACACACGGGTTTAACTCTGGAAGTTGAGTGCACACATTGACAACCGTTCTGTTAGATAGCTGCGTTTTGGATTTAGAAGCAGATATTTCCCTGTGCTTACTGCTGTTTCTTCCATATGCCGGTAATGGGCTGAAAACGCCTGTTTTGGGACTCTGCAGAGAAAGTGTTTGCAGACTGCTGAATCCACACACTGGTTTAACTCTGGAAGTTGAGTGCACACATTGACAACCGTTCTGTTAGATAGCTGCGTTTTGGATTTAGAAGCAGATATTTCCCTGTGCTTACTGCTGTTTCTTCCATATGCCGGTAATGGGCTGAAAACGCCTGTTTGGGGACTCTGCAGAGAAAGTGTTTGCAGACTGCTGAATCCACACACGGGGTTTAACTCTGGAAGTTGAGTGCACACATTGACAACCGTTCTGTTAGATAGCTGCGTTTTGGATTTAGAAGCAGATATTTCCCTGTGCTTACTGCTGTTTCTTCCATATGCCGGTAATGGACTGAAAACGCCTGTTTTGGGACTCTGCAGAGAAAGTGTTTGCAGACTGCTGAATCCACACACGGGTTTAACTCTGGAAGTTGAGTGCACACATTGACAACCGTTCTGTTAGATAGCTGCGTTTTGGATTTAGAAGCAGATATTTCCCTGGGCTTACTGCTGTTTCTTCCATATGCCAGTAATGGGCTGAAAACGCCTGTTTTGGGACTCTGCAGAGAAAGTGTTTGCAGACTGCTGAATCCACACACGGGTTTAACTCTGGAAGTTGAGTGCACACATTGACAACCGTTCTGTTAGATAGCTGCGTTTTGGATTTAGAAGCAGATATTTCCCTGTGCTTACTGCTGTTTCTTCCATATGCCGGTATTGGGCTGAAAACGCCTGTTTTGGGACTCTGCAGAGAAAGTGTTTGCAGACTGCTGAATCCACACACGGGTTTAACTCTGGAAGTTGAGTGCACACATTGACAACCGTTCTGTTAGATAGCTGCGTTTTGGATTTAGAAGCAGATATTTCCCTGGGCTTACAGCTGTTTCTTCCATATGCCGGTAATGGGCTGAAAACGCCTGTTTTGGGACTCTGCAGAGAAAGTGTTTGCAGACTGCTGAATCCACACACGGGTTTAACTCTGGAAGTTGAGTGCACACATTGACAACCGTTCTGTTAGATAGCTGCGTTTTGGATTTAGAAGCAGATATTTCCCTGTGCTTACTGCTGTTTCTTCCATATGCCGGTAACGGGCTGAAAACGCCTGTTTTGGGACTCTGCAGAGAATGTGTTTGCAGACTGCTGAATCCACACACGGGTTTAACTCTGGAAGTTGAGTGCACACATTGACAACCGTTCTGTTAGATAGCTGCGTTTTGGATTTAGAAGCAGATATTTCCCTGTGCTTGCTGCTGTTTCTTCCATATGCCGGTAATGGGCTGAAAACGCCTGTTTGGGGACTCTGCAGAGAAAGTGTTTGCAGACTGCTGAATCCACACACGGGTTTAACTCTGGAAGTTGAGTGCACACATTGACAACCGTTCTGTTAGATAGCTGCGTTTTGGATTTAGAAGCAGATATTTCCCTGTGCTTACTGCTGTTTCTTCCATATGCCGGTAATGGGCTGAAAACGCCTGTTTTGGGACTCTGCAGATAAACTGTTTGCAGACTGCTGAATCCACACACGGGTTTAACTCTGGAAGTTGAGTGCACACATTGACAACCGTTCTGTTAGATAGCTGCGTTTTGGATTTAGAAGCAGATATTTCCCTGTGCTTACTGCTGTTGCTTCCATATGCCGGTAATGGGCTGAAAACGCCTGTTTTGGGACTCTGCAGAGAAAGTGTTTGCAGACTGCTGAATCCACACACGGGTTTAACTCTGGAAGTTGAGTGCACACATTGACAACCGTTCTGTTAGATAGCTGCGTTTTGGATTTAGAAGCAGATATTTCCCTGTGCTTACTGCTGTTTCTTCCATATGCCGGTAATGGGCTGAAAACGCCTGTTTTGGGACTCTGCAGAGAAAGTGTTTGCAGACTGCTGAATCCACACACGGGTTTAACTCTGGAAGTTGAGTGCACACATTGACAACCGTTCTGTTAGATAGCTGCGTTTTGGATTTAGAAGCAGATATTTCCCTGTGCTTACTGCTGTTTCTTCCATATGCCGGTAATGGACTGAAAACGCCTGTTTTGGGACTCTGCAGAGAAAGTGTTTGCAGACTGCTGAATCCACACACGGGTTTAACTCTGGAAGTTGAGTGCACACATTGACAACCGTTCTGTTAGATAGCTGCGTTTTGGATTTAGAAGCAGATATTTCCCTGTGCTTACTGCTGTTTCTTCCATATGCCGGTAATGGGCTGAAAACGCCTGTTTTGGGACTCTGCAGAGAAAGTGTTTGCAGACTGCTGAATCCACACACGGGTTTAACTCTGGAAGTTGAGTGCACACATTGACAACCGTTCTGTTAGATAGCTGCGTTTTGGATTTAGAAGCAGATATTTCCCTGTGCTTGCTGCTGTTTCTTCCATATGCCGGTAATGGGCTGAAAACGCCTGTTTGGGGACTCTGCAGAGAAAGTGTTTGCAGACTGCTGAATCCACACACGGGTTTAACTCTGGAAGTTGAGTGCACACATTGACAACCGTTCTGTTAGATAGCTGCGTTTTGGATTTAGAAGCAGATATTTCCCTGTGCTTACTGCTGTTTCTTCCATATGCCGGTAATGGGCTGAAAACGCCTGTTTTGGGACTCTGCAGAGAAAGTGTTTGCAGGACTGCTGAATCCACACACGGGTTTAACTCTGGAAGTTGAGTGCACACATTGACAACCGTTCTGTTAGATAGCTGCGTTTTGGATTTAGAAGCAGATATTTCCCTGTGCTTACTGCTGTTGCTTCCATATGCCGGTAACGGGCTGAAAACGCCTGTTTTGGGACCTCTGCAGAGAAAGTGTTTGCAGACTGCTGAATCCACACACGGGTTTAACTCTGGAAGTTGAGTGCACACATTTGACAACCGTTCTGTTAGATAGCTGCGTTTGGATTTAGAAGCCGATATTTACCTGTGCTTACTGCTGTTTCTTCCATATGCCGGTAATGGGCTGAAAACGCCTGTTTTGGGACTCTGCAGAGAAAGTGTTTGCAGACTGCTGAATCCACACACGGGTTTAACTCTGGAAGTTGAGTGCACACATTGACAACCGTTCTGTTAGATAGCTGCGTTTTGGATTTAGAAGCCGATATTTCCCTGTGCTTACTGCTGTTTCTTCCATATGCCGGTAATGGGCTGAAAACGCCTGTTTTGGGACTCTGCAGAGAAAGTGTTTGCAGACTGCTGAATCCACACACGGGTTTAACTCTGGAAGTTGAGTGCACACATTGACAACCGTTCTGTTAGATAGCTGCGTTTTGGATTTAGAAGCAGATATTTCCCTGTGCTTACTGCTGTTTCTTCCATATGCCGGTAATGGGCTGAAAACGCCTGTTTTGGGACTCTGCAGAGAAAGTGTTTGCAGACTGCTGAATCCACACACGGGTTTAACTCTGGAAGTTGAGTGCACACATTGACAACCGTTCTGTTAGATAGCTGCGTTTTGGATTTAGAAGCAGATATTTCCCTGTGCTTACTGCTGTTTCTTCCATATGCCGGTAATGGGCTGAAAACGCCTGTTTGGGGACTCTGCAGAGAAAGTGTTTGCAGACTGCTGAATCCACACACGGGTTTAACTCTGGAAGTTGAGTGCACACATTGACAACCGTTCTGTTAGATAGCTGCGTTTTGGATTTAGAAGCAGATATTTCCCTGTGCTTACTGCTGTTTCTTCCATATGCCGGTAATGGGCTGAAAACGCCTGTTTGGGGACTCTGCAGAGAAAGTGTTTGCAGACTGCTGAATCCCACACACGGGTTTAACTCTGGAAGTTGAGTGCACACATTGACAACCGTTCTGTTAGATAGCTGCGTTTTGGATTTAGAAGCAGATATTTCCCTGTGCTTACTGCTGTTTCTTCCATATGCCGGTAATGGGCTGAAAACGCCTGTTTGGGGGACTCTGCAGAGAAAGTGTTTGCAGACTGCTGAATCCACACACGGGTTTAACTCTGGAAGTTGAGTGCACACATTGACAACCGTTCTGTTAGATAGCTGCGTTTTGGATTTAGAAGCAGATATTTCCCTGTGCTTACTGCTGTTTCTTCCATATGCCGGTAATGGACTGAAAACGCCTGTTTTGGGACTCTAAAGAGAAAGTGCTTGCAGACTGCTGAATCCACACACGGGTTTAACTCTGGAAGTTGAGTGCACACATTGACAACCGTTCTGTTAGATAGCTGCGTTTTGGATTTAGAAGCAGATATTTCCCTGGGCTTACTGCTGTTTCTTCCATATGCCGGTAATGGGCTGAAAACGCCTGTTTTGGGACTCTGCAGAGAAAGTGTTTGCAGACTGCTGAATCCACACACCGGGTTTAACTCTGGAAGTTGAGTGCACACATTGACAACCGTTCTGTTAGATAGCTGCGTTTTGGATTTAGAAGCAGATATTTCCCTGTGCTTACTGCTGTTTCTTCCATATGCCGGTAACGGGCTGAAAACGCCTGTTTTGGGACTCTGCAGAGAAAGTGTTTGCAGACTGCTGAATCCACACACGGGTTTAACTCTGGAAGTTGAGTGCACACATTGACAACCGTTCTGTTAGATAGCTGCGTTTTGGATTTAGAAGCAGATATTTCCCTGTGCTTGCTGCTGTTTCTTCCATATGCCGGTAATGGGCTGAAAACGCCTGTTTGGGGACTCTGCAGAGAAAGTGTTTGCAGACTGCTGAATCCACACACGGGGTTTAACTCTGGAAGTTGAGTGCACACATTGACAACCGTTCTGTTAGATAGCTGCGTTTTGGATTTAGAAGCAGATATTTCCCTGTGCTTACTGCTGTTTCTTCCATATGCCGGTAATGGGCTGAAAACGCCTGTTTGGGGACTCTGCAGAGAAAGTGTTTGCAGACTGCTGAATCCACACACGGGTTTAACTCTGGAAGTTGAGTGCACACATTGACAACCGTTCTGTTAGATAGCTGCGTTTTGGATTTAGAAGCAGATATTTCCCTGTGCTTACTGCTGTTGCTTCCATATGCCGGTAACGGGCTGAAAACGCCTGTTTTGGGACTCTGCAGAGAAAGTGTTTGCAGACTGCTGAATCCACACACGGGTTTAACTCTGGAAGTTGAGTGCACACATTGACAACCGTTCTGTTAGATAGCTGCGTTTTGGATTTAGAAGCCGATATTTACCTGTGCTTACTGCTGTTTCTTCCATATGCCGGTAATGGGCTGAAAACGCCTGTTTTGGGACTCTGCAGAGAAAGTGTTTGCAGACTGCTGAATCCACACACGGGTTTAACTCTGGAAGTTGAGTGCACACATTGACAACCGTTCTGTTAGATAGCTGCGTTTTGGATTTAGAAGCCGATATTTCCCTGTGCTTACTGCTGTTTCTTCCATATGCCGGTAATGGGCTGAAAACGCCTGTTTTGGGACTCTGCAGAGAAAGTGTTTGCAGACTGCTGAATCCACACACGGGTTTAACTCTGGAAGTTGAGTGCACACATTGACAACCGTTCTGTTAGATAGCTGCGTTTTGGATTTAGAAGCAGATATTTCCCTGTGCTTACTGCTGTTTCTTCCATATGCCGGTAATGGGCTGAAAACGCCTGTTTTGGGACTCTGCAGAGAAAGTGTTTGCAGACTGCTGAATCCACACACGGGTTTAACTCTGGAAGTTGGAGTGCACACATTGACAACCGTTCTGTTAGATAGCTGCGTTTTGGATTTAGAAGCAGATATTTCCCTGTGCTTACTGCTGTTTCTTCCATATGCCGGTAATGGGCTGAAAACGCCTGTTTGGGGACTCTGCAGAGAAAGTGTTTGCAGACTGCTGAATCCACACACGGGTTGAACTCTGGAAGTTGAGTGCACACATTGACAACCGTTCTGTTAGATAGCTGCGTTTTGGATTTAGAAGCAGATATTTCCCTGTGCTTACTGCTGTTTCTTTCCATATGCCGGTAATGGGCTGAAAACGCCTGTTTGGGGACTCTGCAGAGAAAGTGTTTGCAGACTGCTGAATCCACACACGGGTTTAACTCTGGAAGTTGAGTGCACACATTGACAACCGTTCTGTTAGATAGCTGCGTTTTGGATTTAGAAGCAGATATTTCCCTGTGCTTACTGCTGTTTCTTCCATATGCCGGTAATGGGCTGAAAACGCCTGTTTGGGGACTCTGCAGAGAAAGTGTTTGCAGACTGCTGAATCCACACACGGGTTTAACTCTGGAAGTTGAGTGCACACATTGACAACCGTTCTGTTAGATAGCTGCGTTTTGGATTTAGAAGCAGATATTTCCCTGTGCTTACTGCTGTTTCTTCCATATGCCGGTAATGGACTGAAAACGCCTGTTTTGGGACTCTAAAGAGAAAGTGCTTGCAGACTGCTGAATCCACACACGGGTTTAACTCTGGAAGTTGAGTGCACACATTGACAACCGTTCTGTTAGATAAGCTGCGTTTTGGATTTAGAAGCAGATATTTCCCTGGGCTTACTGCTGTTTCTTCCATATGCCGGTAATGGGCTGAAAACGCCTGTTTTGGGACTCTGCAGAGAAAGTGTTTGCAGACTGCTGAATCCACACACGGGTTTAACTCTGGAAGTTGAGTGCACACATTGACAACCGTTCTGTTAGATAGCTGCGTTTTGGATTTAGAAGCAGATATTTCCCTGTGCTTACTGCTGTTTCTTCCATATGCCGGTAACGGGCTGAAAACGCCTGTTTTGGGACTCTGCAGAGAAAGTGTTTGCAGACTGCTGAATCCACACACGGGTTTAACTCTGGAAGTTGAGTGCACACATTGACAACCGTTCTGTTAGATAGCTGCGTTTTGGATTTAGAAGCAGATATTTCCCTGTGCTTGCTGCTGTTTCTTCCATATGCCGGTAATGGGCTGAAAACGCCTGTTTGGGGACTCTGCAGAGAAAGTGTTTGCAGACTGCTGAATCCACACACGGGTTTAACTCTGGAAGTTGAGTGCACACATTGACAACCGTTCTGTTAGATAGCTGCGTTTTGGATTTAGAAGCAGATATTTCCCTGTGCTTACTGCTGTTTCTTCCATATGCCGGTAATGGGCTGAAAACGCCTGTTTGGGGACTCTGCAGAGAAAGTGTTTGCAGACTGCTGAATCCACACACGGGTTTAACTCTGGAAGTTGAGTGCACACATTGACAACCGTTCTGCTAGATAGCTGCGTTTTGGATTTAGAAGCAGATATTTCCCTGTGCTTACTGCTGTTTCTTCCATATGCCGGTAATGGGCTGAAAACGCCTGTTTGGGGACTCTGCAGAGAAAGTGTTTGCAGACTGCTGAATCCACACACGGGTTTAACTCTGGAAGTTGAGTGCACACATTGACAACCGTTCTGTTAGATAGCTGCGTTTTGGATTTAGAAGCAGATATTTCCCTGTGCTTACTGCTGTTTCTTCCATATGCCGGTAACGGGCTGAAAACGCCTGTTTGGGGACTCTGCAGAGAAAGTGTTTGCAGACTGCTGAATCCACACACGGGTTTAACTCTGGAAGTTGAGTGCACACATTGACAACCGTTCTGTTAGATAGCTGCGTTTTGGATTTAGAAGCAGATATTTCCCTGTGCTTACTGCTGTTTCTTCCATATGGCGGTAATGGGCTGAAAACGCCTGTTTTGGGACTCTGCAGAGAAAGTGTTTGCAGACTGCTGAATCCACACACGGGTTTAACTCTGGAAGTTGAGTGCACACATTGACAACCGTTCTGTTAGATAGCTGCATTTTGGATTTAGAAGCAGATATTTCCCTGTGCTTACTGCTGTTTCTTCCATATGCCGGTAACGGGCTGAAAACGCCTGTTTGGGGACTCTGCAGAGAAAGTGTTTGCAGACTGCTGAATCCACACACGGGTTTAACTCTGGAAGTTGAGTGCACACATTGACAACCGTTCTGTTAGATAGCTGCGTTTTGGATTTAGAAGCAGATATTTCCCTGTGCTTACTGCTGTTTCTTCCATATGCCGGTAATGGGCTGAAAACGCCTGTTTGGGGACTCTGCAGAGAAAGTGTTTGCAGACTGCTGAATCCACACACGGGTTTAACTCTGGAAGTTGAGTGCACACATTGACAACCGTTCTGTTAGATAGTTGTGTTTTGGATTTAGAAGCAGATATTTCCCTGTGCTTACTGCTGTTTCTTCCATATGGCGGTAATGGGCTGAAAACGCCTGTTTTGGGACTCTGCACAGAAAGTGTTTGCAGACTGCTGAATCCACACACGGGTTTAACTCTGGAAGTTGAGTGCACACATTGACAACCGTTCTGTTAGATAGCTGCATTTTGGATTTAGAAGCAGATATTTCCCTGTGCTTACTGCTGTTTCTTCCATATGCCGGTAACGGGCTGAAAACGCCTGTTTGGGGACTCTGCAGAGAAAGTGTTTGCAGACTGCTGAATCCACACACGGGTTTAACTCTGGAAGTTGAGTGCACACATTGACAACCGTTCTGTTAGATAGCTGCGTTTTGGATTTAGAAGCAGATATTTCCCTGTGCTTACTGCTGTTTCTTCCATATGCCGGTAATGGGCTGAAAACGCCTGTTTTGGGACTCTGCAGAGAAAGTGTTTGCAGACTGCTGAATCCACACACGGGTTTAACTCTGGAAGTTGAGTGCACACATTGACAACCGTTCTGTTAGATAGCTGCGTTTTGGATTTAGAAGCAGATATTTCCCTGTGCTTACTGCTGTTTCTTCTATATGCCGGTAACGGGCTGAAAACGCCTGTTTTGGGACTCTGCAGAGAAAGTGTTTGCAGACTGCTGAATCCACACACGGGTTTAACTCTGGAAGTTGAGTGCACACATTGACTACCGTTCTGTTAGATAGCTGCGTTTTGGATTTAGAAGCAGATATTTCCCTGTGCTTACTGCTGTTTCTTCCATATGCCGGTAATGGGCTGAAAACGCCTGTTTTGGGACTCTGCAGAGAAAGTGTTTGCAGACTGCTGAATCCACACACGGGTTTAACTCTGGAAGTTGAGTGCACACATTGACAACCGTTCTGTTAGATAGTTGCGTTTTGGATTTAGAAGCAGATATTTCCCTGTGCTTACTGCTGTTTCTTCCATATGGCGGTAATGGGCTGAAAACGCCTGTTTTGGGACTCTGCAGAGAAAGTGTTTGCAGACTGCTGAATCCACACACGGGTTTAACTCTGGAAGTTGAGTGCACACATTGACAACCGTTCTTTTAGATAGCTGCATTTTGGATTTAGAAGCAGATATTTCCCTGTGCTTACTGCTGTTTCTTCCATATGCCGGTAATGGGCTGAAAACGCCTGTTTTGGGACTCTGCAGAGAAAGTGTTTGCAGACTGCTGAATCCACACACGGGTTTAACTCTGGAAGTTGAGTGCACACATTGACAACCGTTCTGTTAGATAGCTGCGTTTTGGATTTAGAAGCAGATATTTCCCTGTGCTTACTGCTGTTTCTTCCATATGCCGGTAACGGGCTGAAAACGCCTGTTTTGGGACTCTGCAGAGAAAGTGTTTGCAGACTGCTGAATCCACACACGGGTTTAACTCTGGAAGTTGAGTGCACACATTGACAACCGTTCTGTTAGATAGCTGCGTTTTGGATTTAGAAGCAGATATTTCCCTGTGCTTACTGCTGTTTCTTCCATATGCCGGTAATGGGCTGAAAACGCCTGTTTGGGGACTCTGCAGAGAAAGTGTTTGCAGACTGCTGAATCCACACACGGGTTTAACTCTGGAAGTTGAGTGCACACATTGACAACCGTTCTGTTAGATAGCTGCGTTTTGGATTTAGAAGCAGATATTTCCCTGTGCTTACTGCTGTTTCTTCCATATGCCGGTAATGGGCTGAAAACGCCTGTTTGGGGACTCTGCAGAGAAAGTGTTTGCAGACTGCTGAATCCACACCCGGGTTTAACTCTGGAAGTTGAGTGCACACATTGACAACCGTTCTGTTAGATAGCTGCGTTTTGGATTTAGAAGCAGATATTTCCCTGTGCTTACTGCTGTTTCTTCCATATGCCGGTAATGGGCTGAAAACGCCTGTTTTGGGACTCTGCAGAGAAAGTGTTTGCAGACTGCTGAATCCACACACGGGTTTAACTCTGGAAGTTGAGTGCACACATTGACAACCGTTCTGTTAGATAGTTGCGTTTTGCATTTAGAAGCAGATATTTCTCTGTGCTTACTGCTGTTGCTTCCATATGCCGGTAATGGGCTGAAAATGCCTGTTTTGGGACTCTGCAGAGAAAGTGTTTGCAGACTGCTGAATCCACACACGGGTTTAACTCTGGAAGTTGAGTGCACACATTGACAACCGTTCTGTTAGATAGCTGCGTTTTGGATTTAGAAGCAGATATTTCCCTGTGCTTACTGCTGTTTCTTCCATATGCCGGTAATGGGCTGAAAACGCCTGTTTTGGGACTCTGCAGAGAAAGTGTTTGCAGACTGCTGAATCCACACACGGGTTTAACTCTGGAAGTTGAGTGCACACATTGACAACCGTTCTGTTAGATAGCTGCGTTTTGGATTTAGAAGCAGATATTTCCCTGGGCTTACTGCTGTTTCTTCCATATGCCGGTAATGGGCTGAAAACGCCTGTTTGGGGACTCTGCAGAGAAAGTGTTTGCAGACTGCTGAATCCACACACGGGTTTAACTCTGGAAGTTGAGTGCACACATTGACAACCGTTCTGTTAGATAGCTGCGTTTTGGATTTAGAATAAGATATTTCCCTGGGCTTACTGCTGTTTCTTCCATATGCCGGTAATGGGCTGAAAACGCCTGTTTGGGGACTCTGCAGAGAAAGTGTTTGCAGACTGCTGAATCCACACACGGGTTTAACTCTGGAAGTTGAGTGCCCACATTGACAACCGTTCTGTTAGATAGCTGCGTTTTGGATTTAGAAGCAGATATTTCCCTGTGCTTACTGCTGTTTCTTCCATATGCCGGTAACGGGCTGAAAACGCCTGTTTGGGGACTCTGCAGAGAAAGTGTTTGCAGACTGCTGAATCCACACACGGGTTTAACTCTGGAAGTTGAGTGCACACATTGACAACCGTTCTGTTAGATAGCTGCGTTTTGGATTTAGAAGCAGATATTTCCCTGTGCTTACTGCTGTTTCTTCCATATGCTGGTAATGGGCTGAAAACGCCTGTTTTGGGACTCTGCAGAGAAAGTGTTTGCAGACTGCTGAATCCACACACGGGTTTAACTCTGGAAGTTGAGTGCACACATTGACAACCGTTCTGTTAGATAGCTGCGTTTTGGATTTAGAAGCAGATATTTCCCTGTGCTTACTGCTGTTTCTTCCATATGCCGGTAATGGGCTGAAAACGCCTGTTTTGGGACTCTGCAGAGAAAGTGTTTGCAGACTGCTGAATCCACACACGGGTTTAACTCTGGAAGTTGAGTGCACACATTGACAACCGTTCTGCTAGATAGCTGCGTTTTGGATTTAGAAGCAGATATTTCCCTGGGCTTACTGCTGTTTCTTCCATATGCCGGTAATGGGCTGAAAACGCCTGTTTTGGGACTCTGCAGAGAAAGTGTTTGCAGACTGCTGAATCCACACACGGGTTTAACTCTGGAAGTTGAGTGCACACATTGACAACCGTTCTGTTAGATAGCTGCGTTTTGGATTTAGAAGCAGATATTTACCTGTGCTTACTGCTGTTTCTTCCATATGCCGGTAATGGGCTGAAAACGCCTGTTTGGGGACTCTGCAGAGAAAGTGTTTGCAGACTGCTGAATCCACACACGGGTTTAACTCTGGAAGTTGAGTGCACACATTGACAACCGTTCTGTTAGATAGCTGCGTTTTGGATTTAGAAGCAGATATTTCCCTGTGCTTACTGCTGTTTCTTCCATATGCCGGTAACGGGCTGAAAACGCCTGTTTGGGGACTCTGCAGAGAAAGTGTTTGCAGACTGCTGAATCCACACACGGGTTTAACTCTGGAAGTTGAGTGCACACATTGACAACCGTTCTGTTAGATAGCTGCGTTTTGGATTTAGAAGCAGATATTTCCCTGTGCTTGCTGCTGTTTCTTCCATATGCCGGTAATGGGCTGAAAACGCCTGTTTGGGGACTCTGCAGAGAAAGTGTTTGCAGACTGCTGAATCCACACACGGGTTTAACTCTGGAAGTTGAGTGCACACATTGACAACCGTTCTGTTAGATAGCTGCGTTTTGGATTTAGAAGCAGATATTTCCCTGTGCTTACTGCTGTTTCTTCCATATGCCGGTAATGGGCTGAAAACGCCTGTTTGGGGACTCTGCAGAGAAAGTGTTTGCAGACTGCTGAATCCACACACGGGTTTAACTCTGGAAGTTGAGTGCACACATTGACAACCGTTCTGCTAGATAGCTGCGTTTTGGATTTAGAAGCAGATATTTCCCTGGGCTTACTGCTGTTTCTTCCATATGCCGGTAATGGGCTGAAAACGCCTGTTTGGGGACTCTGCAGAGAAAGTGTTTGCAGACTGCTGAATCCACACACGGGTTTAACTCTGGAAGTTGAGTGCACACATTGACAACCGTTCTGTTAGATAGCTGCGTTTTGGATTTAGAAGCAGATATTTCCCTGTGCTTACTGCTGTTTCTTCCATATGCCGGTAATGGGCTGAAAACGCCTGTTTTGGGACTCTGCAGAGAAAGTGTTTGCAGACTGCTGAATCCACACACGGGTTTAACTCTGGAAGTTGAGTGCACACATTGACAACCGTTCTGCTAGATAGCTGCGTTTTGGATTTAGAAGCAGATATTTCCCTGGGCTTACTGCTGTTTCTTCCATATGCCGGTAATGGGCTGAAAACGCCTGTTTTGGGACTCTGCAGAGAAAGTGTTTGCAGACTGCTGAATCCACACACGGGTTTAACTCTGGAAGTTGAGTGCACACATTGACAAACGTTCTGTTAGATAGCTGCGTTTTGGATTTAGAAGCAGATATTTCCCTGTGCTTACTGCTGTTTCTTCCATATGCCGGTAATGGGCTGAAAACGCCTGTTTGGGGACTCTGCAGAGAAAGTGTTTGCAGACTGCTGAATCCACACACGGGTTTAACTCTGGAAGTTGAGCGCACACATTGACAACCGTTCTGTTAGATAGCTGCGTTTTGGATTTAGAAGCAGATATTTCCCTGTGCTTACTGCTGTTTCTTCCATATGCCGGTAATGGGCTGAAAACGCCTGTTTTGGGACACTGCAGAGAAAGTGTTTGCAGACTGCTGAATCCACACACGGGTTTAACTCTGGAAGTTGAGTGCACACATTGACAACCGTTCTGCTAGATAGCTGCGTTTTGGATTTAGAAGCAGATATTTCCCTGTGCTTACTGCTGTTTCTTCCATATGCCGGTAATGGGCTGAAAACGCCTGTTTTGGGACTCTGCAGAGAAAGTGTTTGCAGACTGCTGAATCCACACACGGGTTTAACTCTGGAAGTTGAGTGCACACATTGACAACCGTTCTGTTAGATAGCTGCGTTTTGGATTTAGAAGCAGATATTTACCTGTGCTTACTGCTGTTTCTTCCATATGCCGGTAATGGGCTGAAAACGCCTGTTTGGGGACTCTGCAGAGAAAGTGTTTGCAGACTGCTGAATCCACACACGGGTTTAACTCTGGAAGTTGAGTGCACACATTGACAACCGTTCTGTTAGATAGCTGCGTTTTGGATTTAGAAGCAGATATTTCCCTGTGCTTACTGCTGTTGCTTCCATATGCCGGTAATGGGCTGAAAACGCCTGTTTTGGGACTCTGCAGAGAAACTGTTTGCAGACTGCTGAATCCACACACGGGTTTAACTCTGGAAGTTGAGTGCATACATTGACAACCGTTCTGCTAGATAGCTGTGTTTTGGATTTAGAAGCAGATATTTCCCTGTGCTTACTGCTGTTTCTTCCATATGCCGGTAATGGGCTGAAAACGCCTGTTTTGGGACTCTGCAGAGAAAGTGTTTGCAGACTGCTGAATCCACACACGGGTTTAACTCTGGAAGTTGAGTGCACACATTGACAACCGTTCTGATAGATAGTTGCGTTTTGGATTTAGAAGCAGATATTTCCCTGTGCTTACTGCTGTTTCTTCCATATGGCGGTAATGGGCTGAAAACGCCTGTTTTGGGACTCTGCAGAGAAAGTGTTTGCAGACTGCTGAATCCACACACGGGTTTAACTCTGGAAGTTGAGTGCACACATTGACAACCGTTCTGTTAGATAGCTGCATTTTGGATTTAGAAGCAGATATTTCCCTGTGCTTACTGCTGTTTCTTCCATATGCCGGTAATGGGCTGAAAACGCCTGTTTTGGGACTCTGCAGAGAAAGTGTTTGCAGACTGCTGAATCCACACACGGGTTTAACTCTGGAAGTTGAGTGCACACATTGACAACCGTTCTGTTAGATAGCTGCGTTTTGGATTTAGAAGCAG
>NW_026989135.1:0-131878 GCF_030222135.1 Aotus nancymaae
AGAAGCAGATATTTCCCTGTGCTTACTGCTGTTTCTTCCATATGCCGGTAATGGGCTGAAAACGCCTGTTTTGGGACTCTGCAGAGAAAGTGTTTGCAGACTGCTGAATCCACACACGGGTTTAACTCTGGAAGTTGAGTGCACACATTGACAACCGTTCTGTTAGATAGCTGCGTTTTGGATTTAGAAGCAGATATTTCCCTGGGCTTACTGCTGTTTCTTCCATATGCCGGTAATGGGCTGAAAACGCCTGTTTGGGGACTCTGCAGAGAAAGTGTTTGCAGACTGCTGAATCCACACACGGGTTTAACTCTGGAAGTTGAGTGCACACATTGACAACCGTTCTGTTAGATAGCTGCGTTTTGGATTTAGAAGCAGATATTTCCCTGGGCTTACTGCTGTTTCTTCCATATGCCGGTAATGGGCTGAAAACGCCTGTTTTGGGACTCTGCAGAGAAAGTGTTTGCAGACTGCTGAATCCACACACGGGTTTAACTCTGGAAGTTGAGTGCACACATTGACAACCGTTCTGTTAGATAGCTGCGTTTTGGATTTAGAAGCAGATATTTCCCTGGGCTTACGGCTGTTTCTTCCATATGCCGGTAATGGGCTGAAAACGCCTGTTTTGGGACTCTGCAGAGAAAGTGTTTGCAGACTGCTGAATCCACACACGGGTTTAACTCTGGAAGTTGAGTGCACACATTGACAACCGTTCTGTTAGATAGCTGCGTTTTGGATTTAGAAGCAGATATTTCCCTGGGCTTACTGCTGTTTCTTCCATATGCCGGTAATGGGCTGAAAACGCCTGTTTTGGGACTCTGCAGAGAAAGTGTTTGCAGACTGCTGAATCCACACACGGGTTTAACTCTGGAAGTTGAGTGCACACATTGACAACCGTTCTGTTAGATAGCTGCGTTTTGGATTTAGAAGCAGATATTTCCCTGTGCTTACTGCTGTTTCTTCCATATGCCGGTAATGGGCTGAAAACGCCTGTTTTGGGACTCTGCAGAGAAAGTGTTTGCAGACTGCTGAATCCACACACGGGTTTAACTCTGGAAGTTGAGTGCACACATTGACAACCGTTCTGTTAGATAGCTGCGTTTTGGATTTAGAAGCAGATATTTCCCTGGGCTTACTGCTGTTTCTTCCATATGCCGGTAATGGGCTGAAAACGCCTGTTTGGGGACTCTGCAGAGAAAGTGTTTGCAGACTGCTGAATCCACACACGGGTTTAACTCTGGAAGTTGAGTGCACACATTGACAACCGTTCTGTTAGATAGCTGCGTTTTGGATTTAGAAGCAGATATTTCCCTGGGCTTACTGCTGTTTCTTCCATATGCCGGTAATGGGCTGAAAACGCCTGTTTTGGGACTCTGCAGAGAAAGTGTTTGCAGACTGCTGAATCCACACACGGGTTTAACTCTGGAAGTTGAGTGCACACATTGACAACCGTTCTGTTAGATAGCTGCGTTTTGGATTTAGAAGCAGATATTTCCCTGTGCTTACTGCTGTTTCTTCCATATGCCGGTAATGGGCTGAAAACGCCTGTTTTGGGACTCTGCAGAGAAAGTGTTTGCAGACTGCTGAATCCACACACGGGTTTAACTCTGGAAGTTGAGTGCACACATTGACAACCGTTCTGTTAGATAGCTGCGTTTTGGATTTAGAAGCAGATATTTCCCTGGGCTTACTGCTGTTTCTTCCATATGCCGGTAATGGGCTGAAAACGCCTGTTTTGGGACTCTGCAGAGAAAGTGTTTGCAGACTGCTGAATCCACACACGGGTTTAACTCTGGAAGTTGAGTGCACACATTGACAACCGTTCTGTTAGATAGCTGCGTTTTGGATTTAGAAGCAGATATTTCCCTGTGCTTACTGCTGTTTCTTCCATATGCCGGTAATGGGCTGAAAACGCCTGTTTTGGACTCTGCAGAGAAAGTGTTTGCAGACTGCTGAATCCACACACGGGTTTAACTCTGGAAGTTGAGTGCACACATTGACAACCGTTCTGTTAGATAGCTGCGTTTTGGATTTAGAAGCAGATATTTCCCTGGGCTTACTGCTGTTTCTTCCATATGCCGGTAATGGGCTGAAAACGCCTGTTTGGGGACTCTGCAGAGAAAGTGTTTGCAGACTGCTGAATCCACACACGGGTTTAACTCTGGAAGTTGAGTGCACACATTGACAACCGTTCTGTTAGATAGCTGCGTTTTGGATTTAGAAGCAGATATTTCCCTGGGCTTACTGCTGTTTCTTCCATATGCCGGTAATGGGCTGAAAACGCCTGTTTTGGGACTCTGCAGAGAAAGTGTTTGCAGACTGCTGAATCCACACACGGGTTTAACTCTGGAAGTTGAGTGCACACATTGACAACCGTTCTGTTAGATAGCTGCGTTTTGGATTTAGAAGCAGATATTTCCCTGGGCTTACTGCTGTTTCTTCCATATGCCGGTAATGGGCTGAAAACGCCTGTTTTGGGACTCTGCAGAGAAAGTGTTTGCAGACTGCTGAATCCACACACGGGTTTAACTGTGGAAGTTCAGTGCACACATTGACAACCGTTCTGTTAGATAGCTGCGTTTTGGATTTAGAAGCAGATATTTCCCTGTGCTTACTGCTGTTGCTTCCATATGCCGGTAATGGGCTGAAAACGCCTGTTTGGGGACTCTGCAGAGAAAGTGTTTGCAGACTGCTGAATCCACACACGGGTTTACCTCTGGAAGTTGAGTGCACACATTGACAACCGTTCTGTTAGATAGCTGCGTTTTGGATTTAGAAGCAGATATTTCCCTGGGCTTACTGCTGTTTCTTCCATATGCCTGTAATGGGCTGAAAACGCCTGTTTGGGGACTCTGCAGAGAAAGTGTTTGCAGACTGCTGAATCCACACACGGGTTTAACTCTGGAAGTTGAGTGCACACATTGACAACCGTTCTGTTAGATAGCTGCGTTTTGGATGTAGAAGCAGATATTTCCCTGGGCTTACTGCTGTTTCTTCCATATGCCGGTAATGGGCTGAAAACGCCTGTTTTGGGACTCTGCAGAGAAAGTGTTTGCAGACTGCTGAATCCACACACGGGTTTAACTCTGGAAGTTGAGTGCACACATTGACAACCGTTCTGTTAGATAGCTGCGTTTTGGATTTAGAAGCAGATATTTCCCTGGGCTTACTGCTGTTTCTTCCATATGCCGGTAATGGGCTGAAAACGCCTGTTTTGGGACTCTGCAGAGAAACTGTTTGCAGACTGCTGAATCCACACACGGGTTTAACTCTGGAAGTTGAGTGCACACATTGAAAACCGTTCTGTTAGATAGCTGCGTTTTGGATTTAGAAGCAGATATTTCCCTGTGCTTACTGCTGTTGCTTCCATATGCCGGTAATGGGCTGAAAACGCCTGTTTTGGGACTCTGCAGAGAAAGTGTTTGCAGACTGCTGAATCCACACACGGGTTTAACTCTGGAAGTTGAGTGCACACATTGAAAACCGTTCTGTTAGATAGCTGCGTTTTGGATTTAGAAGCAGATATTTCCCTGTGCTTACTGCTGTTGCTTCCATATGCCGGTAATGGGCTGAAAACGCCTGTTTTGGGACTCTGCAGAGAAAGTGTTTGCAGACTGCTGAATCCACACACGGGTTTAACTCTGGAAGTTGAGTGCACACATTGACAACCGTTCTGTTAGATAGCTGCGTTTTGGATTTAGAAGCAGATATTTCCCTGTGCTTACTGCTGTTTCTTCCATATGCCGGTAATGGGCTGAAAACGCCTGTTTTGGGACTCTGCAGAGAAAGTGTTTGCAGACTGCTGAATCCACACACGGGTTTAACTCTGGAAGTTGAGTGCACACATTGACAACCGTTCTGTTAGATAGCTGCGTTTTGGATTTAGAAGCAGATATTTCCCTGGGCTTACTGCTGTTTCTTCCCTATGCCGGTAATGGGCTGAAAACGCCTGTTTGGGGACTCTGCAGAGAAAGTGTTTGCAGACTGCTGAATCCACACACGGGTTTAACTCTGGAAGTTGAGTGCACACATTGACAACCGTTCTGTTAGATAGCTGCGTTTTGGATTTAGAAGCAGATATTTCCCTGGGCTTACTGCTGTTTCTTCCATATGCCGGTAATGGGCTGAAAACGCCTGTTTTGGGACTCTGCAGAGAAAGTGTTTGCAGACTGCTGAATCCACACACGGGTTTAACTCTGGAAGTTGAGTGCACACATTGACAACCGTTCTGTTAGATAGCTGCGTTTTGGATTTAGAAGCAGATATTTCCCTGGGCTTACTGCTGTTTCTTCCATATGCCGGTAATGGGCTGAAAACGCCTGTTTTGGGACTCTGCAGAGAAAGTGTTTGCAGACTGCTGAATCCACACACGGGTTTAACTCTGGAAGTTGAGTGCACACATTGACAACCGTTCTGTTAGATAGCTGCGTTTTGGATTTAGAAGCAGATATTTCCCTGTGCTTACTGCTGTTTCTTCCATATGCCGGTAATGGGCTGAAAACGCCTGTTTGGGGACTCTGCAGAGAAAGTGTTTGCAGACTGCTGAATCCACACACGGGTTTAACTCTGGAAGTTGAGTGCACACATTGACAACCGTTCTGTTAGATAGCTGCGTTTTGGATTTAGAAGCAGATATTTCCCTGGGCTTACTGCTGTTTCTTCCATATGCCGGTAATGGGCTGAAAACGCCTGTTTTGGGACTCTGCAGAGAAAGTGTTTGCAGACTGCTGAATCCACACACGGGTTTAACTCTGGAAGTTGAGTGCACACATTGACAACCGTTCTGTTAGATAGCTGCGTTTTGGATTTAGAAGCAGATATTTCCCTGGGCTTACTGCTGTTTCTTCCATATGCCGGTAATGGGATGAAAACGCCTGTTTTGGGACTCTGCAGAGAAAGTGTTTGCAGACTGCTGAATCCACACACGGGTTTAACTCTGGAAGTTGAGTGCACACATTGACAACCGTTCTGTTAGATAGCTGCGTTTTGGATTTAGAAGCAGATATTTCCCTGGGCTTACTGCTGTTTCTTCCATATGCCGGTAATGGGCTGAAAACGCCTGTTTTGGGACTCTGCAGAGAATGTGTTTGCAGACTGCTGAATCCACACACGGGTTTAACTCTGGAAGTTGAGTGCACACATTGACAACCGTTCTGTTAGATAGCTGCGTTTTGGATTTAGAAGCAGATATTTCCCTGTGCTTACTGCTGTTTCTTCCATATGCCGGTAATGGGCTGAAAACGCCTGTTTTGGGACTCTGCAGAGAAAGTGTTTGCAGACTGCTGAATCCACACACGGGTTTAACTCTGGAAGTTGAGTGCACACATTGACAACCGTTCTGTTAGATAGCTGCGTTTTGGATTTAGAAGCAGATATTTCCCTGGGCTTACTGCTGTTTCTTCCATATGCCGGTAATGGGCTGAAAACGCCTGTTTGGGGACTCTGCAGAGAAAGTGTTTGCAGACTGCTGAATCCACACACGGGTTTAACTCTGGAAGTTGAGTGCACACATTGACAACCGTTCTGTTAGATAGCTGCGTTTTGGATTTAGAAGCAGATATTTCCCTGGGCTTACTGCTGTTTCTTCCATATGCCGGTAATGGGCTGAAAACGCCTGTTTGGGGACTCTGCAGAGAAAGTGTTTGCAGACTGCTGAATCCACACACGGGTTTAACTCTGGAAGTTGAGTGCACACATTGACAACCGTTCTGTTAGATAGCTGCGTTTTGGATTTAGAAGCAGATATTTCCCTGTGCTTACTGCTGTTTCTTCCATATGCCGGTAATGGGCTGAAAACGCCTGTTTTGGGACTCTGCAGAGAAAGTGTTTGCAGACTGCTGAATCCACACACGGGTTTAACTCTGGAAGTTGAGTGCACACATTGACAACCGTTCTGTTAGATAGCTGCGTTTTGGATTTAGAAGCAGATATTTCCCTGTGCTTACTGCTGTTTCTTCCATATGCCGGTAATGGGCTGAAAACGCCTGTTTTGGGACTCTGCAGAGAAAGTGTTTGCAGACTGCTGAATCCACACACGGGTTTAACTCTGGAAGTTGAGTGCACACATTGACAACCGTTCTGTTAGATAGCTGCGTTTTGGATTTAGAAGCAGATATTTCCCTGTGCTTACTGCTGTTTCTTCCATATGCCGGTAATGGGCTGAAAACGCCTGTTTTGGGACTCTGCAGAGAATGTGTTTGCAGACTGCTGAATCCACACACGGGTTTAACTCTGGAAGTTGAGTGCACACATTGACAACCGTTCTGTTAGATAGCTGCGTTTTGGATTTAGAAGCAGATATTTCCCTGTGCTTACTGCTGTTTCTTCCATATGCCGGTAATGGGCTGAAAACGCCTGTTTTGGGACTCTGCAGAGAAAGTGTTTGCAGACTGCTGAATCCACACACGGGTTTAACTCTGGAAGTTGAGTGCACACATTGACAACCGTTCTGTTAGATAGCTGCGTTTTGGATTTAGAAGCAGATATTTCCCTGGGCTTACTGCTGTTTCTTCCATATGCCGGTAATGGGCTGAAAACGCCTGTTTGGGGACTCTGCAGAGAAAGTGTTTGCAGACTGCTGAATCCACACACGGGTTTAACTCTGGAAGTTGAGTGCACACATTGACAACCGTTCTGTTAGATAGCTGCGTTTTGGATTTAGAAGCAGATATTTCCCTGGGCTTACTGCTGTTTCTTCCATATGCCGGTAATGGGCTGAAAACGCCTGTTTGGGGACTCTGCAGAGAAAGTGTTTGCAGACTGCTGAATCCACACACGGGTTTAACTCTGGAAGTTGAGTGCACACATTGACAACCGTTCTGTTAGATAGCTGCGTTTTGGATTTAGAAGCAGATATTTCCCTGGGCTTACTGCTGTTTCTTCCATATGCCGGTAATGGGCTGAAAACGCCTGTTTTGGGACTCTGCAGAGAAAGTGTTTGCAGACTGCTGAATCCACACACGGGTTTAACTCTGGAAGTTGAGTGCACACATTGACAACCGTTCTGTTAGATAGCTGCGTTTTGGATTTAGAAGCAGATATTTCCCTGTGCTTACTGCTGTTTCTTCCATATGCCGGTAATGGGCTGAAAACGCCTGTTTTGGGACTCTGCAGAGAAAGTGTTTGCAGACTGCTGAATCCACACACGGGTTTAACTCTGGAAGTTGAGTGCACACATTGAAAACCGTTCTGTTAGATAGCTGCGTTTTGGATTTAGAAGCAGATATTTCCCTGTGCTTACTGCTGTTTCTTCCATATGCCTGTAATGGGCTGAAAACGCCTGTTTGGGGACTCTGCAGAGAAAGTGTTTGCAGACTGCTGAATCCACACACGGGTTTAACTCTGGAAGTTGAGTGCACACATTGACAACCGTTCTGTTAGATAGCTGCGTTTTGGATTTAGAAGCAGATATTTCCCTGTGCTTACTGCTGTTTCTTCCATATGCCGGTAATGGGCTGAAAACGCCTGTTTGGGGACTCTGCAGAGAAAGTGTTTGCAGACTGCTGAATCCACACACGGGTTTAACTCTGGAAGTTGAGTGCACACATTGACAACCGTTCTGTTAGATAGCTGCGTTTTGGATTTAGAAGCAGATATTTCCCTGTGCTTACTGCTGTTTCTTCCATATACCGGTAATGGGCTGAAAACGCCTGTTTTGGGACTCTGCAGAGAAAGTGTTTGCAGACTGCTGAATCCACACACGGGTTGAACTCTGGAAGGTGAGTGCACACATTGACAACCGTTCTGTTAGATAGCTGCGTTTTGGATTTAGAAGCAGATATTTCCCTGTGCTTACTGCTGTTGCTTCCATATGCCGGTAATGGGCTGAAAACGCCTGTTTTGGGACTCTGCAGAGAAACTGTTTGCAGACTGCTGAATCCACACACGGGTTTAACTCTGGAAGTTGAGTGCACACATTGACAACCGTTCTGTTAGATAGCTGCGTTTTGGATTTAGAAGCAGATATTTCCCTGGGCTTACGGCTGTTTCTTCCATATGCCGGTAATGGGCTGAAAACGCCTGTTTTGGGACTCTGCAGAGAAAGTGTTTGCAGACTGCTGAATCCACACACGGGTTTAACTCTGGAAGTTGAGTGCACACATTGACAACCGTTCTGGTAGATAGCTGCGTTTTGGATTTAGAAGCAGATATTTCCCTGGGCTTACTGCTGTTTCTTCCATATGCCGGTAATGGGCTGAAAACGCCTGTTTTGGGACTCTGCAGAGAAAGTGTTTGCAGACTGCTGAATCCACACACGGGTTTAACTCTGGAAGTTGAGTGCACACATTGACAACCGTTCTGTTAGATAGCTGCGTTTTGGATTTAGAAGCAGATATTTCCCTGTGCTTACTGCTGTTTCTTCCATATGCCGGTAATGGGCTGAAAACGCCTGTTTTGGGACTCTGCAGAGAAAGTGTTTGCAGACTGCTGAATCCACACACGGGTTTAACTCTGGAAGTTGAGTGCACACATTGACAACCGTTCTGTTAGATAGCTGCGTTTTGGATTTAGAAGCAGATATTTCCCTGGGCTTACTGCTGTTTCTTCCATATGCCGGTAATGGGCTGAAAAACGCCTGTTTGGGGACTCTGCAGAGAAAGTGTTTGCAGACTTCTGAATCCACACACGGGTTTAACTCTGGAAGTTGAGTGCACACATTGACAACCGTTCTGTTAGATAGCTGCGTTTTGGATTTAGAAGCAGATATTTCCCTGTGCTTACTGCTGTTTCTTCCATATGCCTGTAATGGGCTGAAAACGCCTGTTTGGGGACTCTGCAGAGAAAGTGTTTGCAGACTGCTGAATCCACACACGGGTTTAACTCTGGAAGTTGAGTGCACACATTGACAACCGTTCTGTTAGATAGCTGCGTTTTGGATTTAGAAGCAGATATTTCCCTGTGCTTACTGCTGTTTCTTCCATATGCCGGTAATGGGCTGAAAACGCCTGTTTGGGGACTCTGCAGAGAAAGTGTTTGCAGACTGCTGAATCCACACACGGGTTTAACTCTGGAAGTTGAGTGCACACATTGACAACCGTTCTGTTAGATAGCTGCGTTTTGGATTTAGAAGCAGATATTTCCCTGTGCTTACTGCTGTTTCTTCCATATACCGGTAATGGGCTGAAAACGCCTGTTTTGGGACTCTGCAGAGAAAGTGTTTGCAGACTGCTGAATCCACACACGGGTTGAACTCTGGAAGGTGAGTGCACACATTGACAACCGTTCTGTTAGATAGCTGCGTTTTGGATTTAGAAGCAGATATTTCCCTGTGCTTACTGCTGTTGCTTCCATATGCCGGTAATGGGCTGAAAACGCCTGTTTTGGGACTCTGCAGAGAAAGTGTTTGCAGACTGCTGAATCCACACACGGGTTTAACTCTGGAAGTTGAGTGCACACATTGACAACCGTTCTGTTAGATAGCTGCGTTTTGGATTTAGAAGCAGATATTTCCCTGGGCTTACGGCTGTTTCTTCCATATGCCGGTAATGGGCTGAAAACGCCTGTTTTGGGACTCTGCAGAGAAAGTGTTTGCAGACTGCTGAATCCACACACGGGTTTAACTCTGGAAGTTGAGTGCACACATTGACAACCGTTCTGTTAGATAGCTGCGTTTTGGATTTAGAAGCAGATATTTCCCTGGGCTTACTGCTGTTTCTTCCATATGCCGGTAATGGGCTGAAAACGCCTGTTTTGGGACTCTGCAGAGAAAGTGTTTGCAGACTGCTGAATCCACACACGGGTTTAACTCTGGAAGTTGAGTGCACACATTGACAACCGTTCTGTTAGATAGCTGCGTTTTGGATTTAGAAGCAGATATTTCCCTGTGCTTACTGCTGTTTCTTCCATATGCCGGTAATGGGCTGAAAACGCCTGTTTTGGGACTCTGCAGAGAAAGTGTTTGCAGACTGCTGAATCCACACACGGGTTTAACTCTGGAAGTTGAGTGCACACATTGACAACCGTTCTGTTAGATAGCTGCGTTTTGGATTTAGAAGCAGATATTTCCCTGGGCTTACTGCTGTTTCTTCCATATGCCGGTAATGGGCTGAAAACGCCTGTTTGGGGACTCTGCAGAGAAAGTGTTTGCAGACTTCTGAATCCACACACGGGTTTAACTCTGGAAGTTGAGTGCACACATTGACAACCGTTCTGTTAGATAGCTGCGTTTTGGATTTAGAAGCAGATATTTCCCTGGGCTTACTGCTGTTTCTTCCATATGCCGGTAATGGGCTGAAAACGCCTGTTTGGGGACTCTGCAGAGAAAGTGTTTGCAGACTGCTGAATCCACACACGGGTTTAACTCTGGAAGTTGAGTGCACACATTGACAACCGTTCTGTTAGATAGCTGCGTTTTGGATTTAGAAGCAGATATTTCCCTGTGCTTACTGCTGTTTCTTCCATATGCCGGTAATGGGCTGAAAACGCCTGTTTTGGGACTCTGCAGAGAAAGTGTTTGCAGACTGCTGAATCCACACACGTGTTTAACTCTGGAAGTTGAGTGCACACATTGACAACCGTTCTGTTAGATAGCTGCGTTTTGGATTTAGAAGCAGATATTTCCCTGTGCTTACTGCTGTTTCTTCAAAATGCCGGTAATGGGCTGAAAACGCCTGTTTTGGGACTCTGCAGAGAAAGTGTTTGCAGACTGCTGAATCCACACACGGGTTTAACTCTGGAAGTTGAGTGCACACATTGACAACCGTTCTGTTAGATAGCTGCGTTTTGGATTTAGAAGCAGATATTTCCCTGGGCTTACTGCTGTTTCTTCCATATGCCGGTAATGGGCTGAAAACGCCTGTTTGGGGACTCTGCAGAGAAAGTGTTTGCAGACTGCTGAATCCACACACGGGTTTAACTCTGGAAGTGGAGTGCACACATTGACAACCGTTCTGTTAGATAGCTGCGTTTTGGATTTAGAAGCAGATATTTCCCTGGGCTTACTGCTGTTTCTTCCATATGCCGGTAATGGGCTGAAAACGCCTGTTTTGGGACTCTGCAGAGAAAGTGTTTGCAGACTGCTGAATCCACACACGGGTTTAACTCTGGAAGTTGAGTGCACACATTGACAACCGTTCTGTTAGATAGCTGCGTTTTGGATTTAGAAGCAGATATTTCCCTGGGCTTACTGCTGTTTCTTCCATATGCCGGTAATGGGCTGAAAACGCCTGTTTTGGGACTCTGCAGAGAAAGTGTTTGCAGACTGCTGAATCCACACACGGGTTTAACTCTGGAAGTTGAGTGCACACATTGACAACCGTTCTGTTAGATAGCTGCGTTTTGGATTTAGAAGCAGATATTTCCCTGGGCTTACTGCTGTTTCTTCCATATGCCGGTAATGGGCTGAAAACGCCTGTTTTGGGACTCTGCAGAGAAAGTGTTTGCAGACTGCTGAATCCACACACGGGTTTAACTCTGGAAGTTGAGTGCACACATTGACAACCGTTCTGTTAGATAGCTGCGTTTTGGATTTAGAAGCAGATATTTCCCTGTGCTTACTGCTGTTTCTTCCATATGCCTGTAATGGGCTGAAAACGCCTGTTTGGGGACTCTGCAGAGAAAGTGTTTGCAGACTGCTGAATCCACACAAGGGTTTAACTCTGGAAGTTGAGTGCACACATTGACAACCGTTCTGTTAGATAGCTGCGTTTTGGATTTAGAAGCAGATATTTCCCTGTGCTTACTGCTGTTTCTTCCATATGCCGGTAATGGGCTGAAAACGCCTGTTTTGGGACTCTGCAGAGAAAGTGTTTGCAGACTGCTGAATCCACACACGTGTTTAACTCTGGAAGTTGAGTGCACACATTGACAACCGTTCTGTTAGATAGCTGCGTTTTGGATTTAGAAGCAGATATTTCCCTGTGCTTACTGCTGTTTCTTCAAAATGCCGGTAATGGGCTGAAAACGCCTGTTTTGGGACTCTGCAGAGAAAGTGTTTGCAGACTGCTGAATCCACACACGGGTTTAACTCTGGAAGTTGAGTGCACACATTGACAACCGTTCTGTTAGATAGCTGCGTTTTGGATTTAGAAGCAGATATTTCCCTGGGCTTACTGCTGTTTCTTCCATATGCCGGTAATGGGCTGAAAACGCCTGTTTGGGGACTCTGCAGAGAAAGTGTTTGCAGACTGCTGAATCCACACACGGGTTTAACTCTGGAAGTGGAGTGCACACATTGACAACCGTTCTGTTAGATAGCTGCGTTTTGGATTTAGAAGCAGATATTTCCCTGGGCTTACTGCTGTTTCTTCCATATGCCGGTAATGGGCTGAAAACGCCTGTTTTGGGACTCTGCAGAGAAAGTGTTTGCAGACTGCTGAATCCACACACGGGTTTAACTCTGGAAGTTGAGTGCACACATTGACAACCGTTCTGTTAGATAGCTGCGTTTTGGATTTAGAAGCAGATATTTCCCTGGGCTTACTGCTGTTTCTTCCATATGCCGGTAATGGGCTGAAAACGCCTGTTTTGGGACTCTGCAGAGAAAGTGTTTGCAGACTGCTGAATCCACACACGGGTTTAACTCTGGAAGTTGAGTGCACACATTGACAACCGTTCTGTTAGATAGCTGCGTTTTGGATTTAGAAGCAGATATTTCCCTGTGCTTACTGCTGTTTCTTCCATATGCCTGTAATGGGCTGAAAACGCCTGTTTGGGGACTCTGCAGAGAAAGTGTTTGCAGACTGCTGAATCCACACAAGGGTTTAACTCTGGAAGTTGAGTGCACACATTGACAACCGTTCTGTTAGATAGCTGCGTTTTGGATTTAGAAGCAGATATTTCCCTGTGCTTACTGCTGTTTCTTCCATATGCCGGTAATGGGCTGAAAACGCCTGTTTGGGGACTCTGCAGAGAAAGTGTTTGCAGACTGCTGAATCCACACACGGGTTTAACTCTGGAAGTTGAGTGCACACATTGACAACCGTTCTGTTAGATAGCTGCGTTTTGGATTTAGAAGCAGATATTTCCCTGTGCTTACTGCTGTTTCTTCCATATACCGGTAATGGGCTGAAAACGCCTGTTTTGGGACTCTGCAGAGAAAGTGTTTGCAGACTGCTGAATCCACACACGGGTTGAACTCTGGAAGGTGAGTGCACACATTGACAACCGTTCTGTTAGATAGCTGCGTTTTGGATTTAGAAGCAGATATTTCCCTGTGCTTACTGCTGTTGCTTCCATATGCCGGTAATGGGCTGAAAACGCCTGTTTTGGGACTCTGCAGAGAAACTGTTTGCAGACTGCTGAATCCACACACGGGTTTAACTCTGGAAGTTGAGTGCACACATTGACAACCGTTCTGTTAGATAGCTGCGTTTTGGATTTAGAAGCAGATATTTCCCTGGGCTTACGGCTGTTTCTTCCATATGCCGGTAATGGGCTGAAAACGCCTGTTTGGGGACTCTGCAGAGAAAGTGTTTGCAGACTGCTGAATCCACACACGGGTTTAACTCTGGAAGTTGAGTGCACACATTGACAACCGTTCTGTTAGATAGCTGCGTTTTGGATTTAGAAGCAGATATTTCCCTGGGCTTACTGCTGTTTCTTCCATATGCCGGTAATGGGCTGAAAACGCCTGTTTTGGGACTCTGCAGAGAAAGTGTTTGCAGACTGCTGAATCCACACACGGGTTTAACTCTGGAAGTTGAGTGCACACATTGACAACCGTTCTGTTAGATAGCTGCGTTTTGGATTTAGAAGCAGATATTTCCCTGTGCTTACTGCTGTTTCTTCCATATGCCGGTAATGGGCTGAAAACGCCTGTTTTGGGACTCTGCAGAGAAAGTGTTTGCAGACTGCTGAATCCACACACGGGTTTAACTCTGGAAGTTGAGTGCACACATTGACAACCGTTCTGTTAGATAGCTGCGTTTTGGATTTAGAAGCAGATATTTCCCTGGGCTTACTGCTGTTTCTTCCATATGCCGGTAATGGGCTGAAAACGCCTGTTTGGGGACTCTGCAGAGAAAGTGTTTGCAGACTTCTGAATCCACACACGGGTTTAACTCTGGAAGTTGAGTGCACACATTGACAACCGTTCTGTTAGATAGCTGCGTTTTGGATTTAGAAGCAGATATTTCCCTGGGCTTACTGCTGTTTCTTCCATATGCCGGTAATGGGCTGAAAACGCCTGTTTGGGGACTCTGCAGAGAAAGTGTTTGCAGACTGCTGAATCCACACACGGGTTTAACTCTGGAAGTTGAGTGCACACATTGACAACCGTTCTGTTAGATAGCTGCGTTTTGGATTTAGAAGCAGATATTTCCCTGTGCTTACTGCTGTTTCTTCCATATGCCGGTAATGGGCTGAAAACGCCTGTTTTGGGACTCTGCAGAGAAAGTGTTTGCAGACTGCTGAATCCACACACGTGTTTAACTCTGGAAGTTGAGTGCACACATTGACAACCGTTCTGTTAGATAGCTGCGTTTTGGATTTAGAAGCAGATATTTCCCTGTGCTTACTGCTGTTTCTTCAAAATGCCGGTAATGGGCTGAAAACGCCTGTTTTGGGACTCTGCAGAGAAAGTGTTTGCAGACTGCTGAATCCACACACGGGTTTAACTCTGGAAGTTGAGTGCACACATTGACAACCGTTCTGTTAGATAGCTGCGTTTTGGATTTAGAAGCAGATATTTCCCTGGGCTTACTGCTGTTTCTTCCATATGCCGGTAATGGGCTGAAAACGCCTGTTTGGGGACTCTGCAGAGAAAGTGTTTGCAGACTGCTGAATCCACACACGGGTTTAACTCTGGAAGTTGAGTGCACACATTGACAACCGTTCTGTTAGATAGCTGCGTTTTGGATTTAGAAGCAGATATTTCCCTGGGCTTACTGCTGTTTCTTCCATATGCCGGTAATGGGCTGAAAACGCCTGTTTTGGGACTCTGCAGAGAAAGTGTTTGCAGACTGCTGAATCCACACACGGGTTTAACTCTGGAAGTTGAGTGCACACATTGACAACCGTTCTGTTAGATAGCTGCGTTTTGGATTTAGAAGCAGATATTTCCCTGGGCTTACTGCTGTTTCTTCCATATGCCGGTAATGGGCTGAAAACGCCTGTTTTGGGACTCTGCAGAGAAAGTGTTTGCAGACTGCTGAATCCACACACGGGTTTAACTCTGGAAGTTGAGTGCACACATTGACAACCGTTCTGTTAGATAGCTGCGTTTTGGATTTAGAAGCAGATATTTCCCTGGGCTTACTGCTGTTTCTTCCATATGCCGGTAATGGGCTGAAAACGCCTGTTTTGGGACTCTGCAGAGAAAGTGTTTGCAGACTGCTGAATCCACACACGGGTTTAACTCTGGAAGTTGAGTGCACACATTGACAACCGTTCTGTTAGATAGCTGCGTTTTGGATTTAGAAGCAGATATTTCCCTGTGCTTACTGCTGTTTCTTCCATATGCCTGTAATGGGCTGAAAACGCCTGTTTGGGGACTCTGCAGAGAAAGTGTTTGCAGACTGCTGAATCCATACAAGGGTTTAACTCTGGAAGTTGAGTGCACACATTGACAACCGTTCTGTTAGATAGCTGCGTTTTGGATTTAGAAGCAGATATTTCCCTGTGCTTACTGCTGTTTCTTCCATATGCCGGTAATGGGCTGAAAACGCCTGTTTGGGGACTCTGCAGAGAAAGTGTTTGCAGACTGCTGAATCCACACACGGGTTTAACTCTGGAAGTTGAGTGCACACATTGACAACCGTTCTGTTAGATAGCTGCGTTTTGGATTTAGAAGCAGATATTTCCCTGTGCTTACTGCTGTTTCTTCCATATACCGGTAATGGGCTGAAAACGCCTGTTTTGGGACTCTGCAGAGAAAGTGTTTGCAGACTGCTGAATCCACACACGGGTTTAACTCTGGAAGTTGAGTGCACACATTGACAACCGTTCTGTTAGATAGCTGCGTTTTGGATTTAGAAGCAGATATTTCCCTGTGCTTACTGCTGTTGCTTCCATATGCCGGTAATGGGCTGAAAACGCCTGTTTTGGGACTCTGCAGAGAAACTGTTTGCAGACTGCTGAATCCACACACGGGTTTAACTCTGGAAGTTGAGTGCACACATTGACAACCGTTCTGTTAGATAGCTGCGTTTTGGATTTAGAAGCAGATATTTCCCTGGGCTTACGGCTGTTTCTTCCATATGCCGGTAATGGGCTGAAAACGCCTGTTTGGGGACTCTGCAGAGAAAGTGTTTGCAGACTGCTGAATCCACACACGGGTTTAACTCTGGAAGTTGAGTGCACACATTGACAACCGTTCTGTTAGATAGCTGCGTTTTGGATTTAGAAGCAGATATTTCCCTGGGCTTACTGCTGTTTCTTCCATATGCCGGTAATGGGCTGAAAACGCCTGTTTTGGGACTCTGCAGAGAAAGTGTTTGCAGACTGCTGAATCCACACACGGGTTTAACTCTGGAAGTTGAGTGCACACATTGACAACCGTTCTGTTAGATAGCTGCGTTTTGGATTTAGAAGCAGATATTTCCCTGTGCTTACTGCTGTTTCTTCCATATGCCGGTAATGGGCTGAAAACGCCTGTTTTGGGACTCTGCAGAGAAAGTGTTTGCAGACTGCTGAATCCACACACGGGTTTAACTCTGGAAGTTGAGTGCACACATTGACAACCGTTCTGTTAGATAGCTGCGTTTTGGATTTAGAAGCAGATATTTCCCTGGGCTTACTGCTGTTTCTTCCATATGCCGGTAATGGGCTGAAAACGCCTGTTTGGGGACTCTGCAGAGAAAGTGTTTGCAGACTTCTGAATCCACACACGGGTTTAACTCTGGAAGTTGAGTGCACACATTGACAACCGTTCTGTTAGATAGCTGCGTTTTGGATTTAGAAGCAGATATTTCCCTGGGCTTACTGCTGTTTCTTCCATATGCCGGTAATGGGCTGAAAACGCCTGTTTTGGGACTCTGCAGAGAAAGTGTTTGCAGACTGCTGAATCCACACACGGGTTTAACTCTGGAAGTTGAGTGCACACATTGACAACCGTTCTGTTAGATAGCTGCGTTTTGGATTTAGAAGCAGATATTTCCCTGTGCTTACTGCTGTTTCTTCCATATGCCGGTAATGGGCTGAAAACGCCTGTTTTGGGACTCTGCAGAGAAAGTGTTTGCAGACTGCTGAATCCACACACGTGTTTAACTCTGGAAGTTGAGTGCACACATTGACAACCGTTCTGTTAGATAGCTGCGTTTTGGATTTAGAAGCAGATATTTCCCTGTGCTTACTGCTGTTTCTTCCATATGCCGGTAATGGGCTGAAAACGCCTGTTTTGGGACTCTGCAGAGAAAGTGTTTGCAGACTGCTGAATCCACACACGGGTTTAACTCTGGAAGTTGAGTGCACACATTGACAACCGTTCTGTTAGATAGCTGCGTTTTGGATTTAGAAGCAGATATTTCCCTGGGCTTACTGCTGTTTCTTCCATATGCCGGTAATGGGCTGAAAACGCCTGTTTGGGGACTCTGCAGAGAAAGTGTTTGCAGACTGCTGAATCCACACACGGGTTTAACTCTGGAAGTTGAGTGCACACATTGACAACCGTTCTGTTAGATAGCTGCGTTTTGGATTTAGAAGCAGATATTTCCCTGGGCTTACTGCTGTTTCTTCCATATGCCGGTAATGGGCTGAAAACGCCTGTTTTGGGACTCTGCAGAGAAAGTGTTTGCAGACTGCTGAATCCACACACGGGTTTAACTCTGGAAGTTGAGTGCACACATTGACAACCGTTCTGTTAGATAGCTGCGTTTTGGATTTAGAAGCAGATATTTCCCTGGGCTTACTGCTGTTTCTTCCATATGCCGGTAATGGGCTGAAAACGCCTGTTTGGGGACTCTGCAGAGAAAGTGTTTGCAGACTGCTGAATCCACACACGGGTTTAACTCTGGAAGTTGAGTGCACACATTGACAACCGTTCTGTTAGATAGCTGCGTTTTGGATTTAGAAGCAGATATTTCCCTGGGCTTACTGCTGTTTCTTCCATATGCCGGTAATGGGCTGAAAACGCCTGTTTGGGGACTCTGCAGAGAAAGTGTTTGCAGACTGCTGAATCCACACACGGGTTTAACTCTGGAAGTTGAGTGCACACATTGACAACCGTTCTGTTAGATAGCTGCGTTTTGGATTTAGAAGCAGATATTTCCCTGTGCTTACTGCTGTTTCTTCCATATGCCGGTAATGGGCTGAAAACGCCTGTTTTGGGACTCTGCAGAGAAAGTGTTTGCAGACTGCTGAATCCACACACGGGTTTAACTCTGGAAGTTGAGTGCACACATTGACAACCGTTCTGTTAGATAGCTGCGTTTTGGATTTAGAAGCAGATATTTCCCTGTGCTTACTGCTGTTTCTTCCATATGCCGGTAATGGGCTGAAAACGCCTGTTTGGGGACTCTGCAGAGAAAGTGTTTGCAGACTTCTGAATCCACACACGGGTTTAACTCTGGAAGTTGAGTGCACACATTGACAACCGTTCTGTTAGATAGCTGCGTTTTGGATTTAGAAGCAGATATTTCCCTGGGCTTACTGCTGTTTCTTCCATATGCCGGTAATGGGCTGAAAACGCCTGTTTGGGGACTCTGCAGAGAAAGTGTTTGCAGACTGCTGAATCCACACACGGGTTTAACTCTGGAAGTTGAGTGCACACATTGACAACCGTTCTGTTAGATAGCTGCGTTTTGGATTTAGAAGCAGATATTTCCCTGTGCTTACTGCTGTTTCTTCCATATGCCGGTAATGGGCTGAAAACGCCTGTTTTGGGACTCTGCAGAGAAAGTGTTTGCAGACTGCTGAATCCACACACGTGTTTAACTCTGGAAGTTGAGTGCACACATTGACAACCGTTCTGTTAGATAGCTGCGTTTTGGATTTAGAAGCAGATATTTCCCTGTGCTTACTGCTGTTTCTTCAAAATGCCGGTAATGGGCTGAAAACGCCTGTTTTGGGACTCTGCAGAGAAAGTGTTTGCAGACTGCTGAATCCACACACGGGTTTAACTCTGGAAGTTGAGTGCACACATTGACAACCGTTCTGTTAGATAGCTGCGTTTTGGATTTAGAAGCAGATATTTCCCTGGGCTTACTGCTGTTTCTTCCATATGCCGGTAATGGGCTGAAAACGCCTGTTTGGGGACTCTGCAGAGAAAGTGTTTGCAGACTGCTGAATCCACACACGGGTTTAACTCTGGAAGTTGAGTGCACACATTGACAACCGTTCTGTTAGATAGCTGCGTTTTGGATTTAGAAGCAGATATTTCCCTGGGCTTACTGCTGTTTCTTCCATATGCCGGTAATGGGCTGAAAACGCCTGTTTTGGGACTCTGCAGAGAAAGTGTTTGCAGACTGCTGAATCCACACACGGGTTTAACTCTGGAAGTTGAGTGCACACATTGACAACCGTTCTGTTAGATAGCTGCGTTTTGGATTTAGAAGCAGATATTTCCCTGGGCTTACTGCTGTTTCTTCCATATGCCGGTAATGGGCTGAAAACGCCTGTTTTGGGACTCTGCAGAGAAAGTGTTTGCAGACTGCTGAATCCACACACGGGTTTAACTCTGGAAGTTGAGTGCACACATTGACAACCGTTCTGTTAGATAGCTGCGTTTTGGATTTAGAAGCAGATATTTCCCTGGGCTTACTGCTGTTTCTTCCATATGCCGGTAATGGGCTGAAAACGCCTGTTTTGGGACTCTGCAGAGAAAGTGTTTGCAGACTGCTGAATCCACACACGGGTTTAACTCTGGAAGTTGAGTGCACACATTGACAACCGTTCTGTTAGATAGCTGCGTTTTGGATTTAGAAGCAGATATTTCCCTGTGCTTACTGCTGTTTCTTCCATATGCCTGTAATGGGCTGAAAACGCCTGTTTGGGGACTCTGCAGAGAAAGTGTTTGCAGACTGCTGAATCCACACAAGGGTTTAACTCTGGAAGTTGAGTGCACACATTGACAACCGTTCTGTTAGATAGCTGCGTTTTGGATTTAGAAGCAGATATTTCCCTGTGCTTACTGCTGTTTCTTCCATATGCCGGTAATGGGCTGAAAACGCCTGTTTGGGGACTCTGCAGAGAAAGTGTTTGCAGACTGCTGAATCCACACACGGGTTTAACTCTGGAAGTTGAGTGCACACATTGACAACCGTTCTGTTAGATAGCTGCGTTTTGGATTTAGAAGCAGATATTTCCCTGTGCTTACTGCTGTTTCTTCCATATACCGGTAATGGGCTGAAAACGCCTGTTTTGGGACTCTGCAGAGAAAGTGTTTGCAGACTGCTGAATCCACACACGGGTTGAACTCTGGAAGGTGAGTGCACACATTGACAACCGTTCTGTTAGATAGCTGCGTTTTGGATTTAGAAGCAGATATTTCCCTGTGCTTACTGCTGTTGCTTCCATATGCCGGTAATGGGCTGAAAACGCCTGTTTTGGGACTCTGCAGAGAAACTGTTTGCAGACTGCTGAATCCACACACGGGTTTAACTCTGGAAGTTGAGTGCACACATTGACAACCGTTCTGTTAGATAGCTGCGTTTTGGATTTAGAAGCAGATATTTCCCTGGGCTTACGGCTGTTTCTTCCATATGCCGGTAATGGGCTGAAAACTCCTGTTTTGGGACTCTGCAGAGAAAGTGTTTGCAGACTGCTGAATCCACACACGGGTTTAACTCTGGAAGTTGAGTGCACACATTGACAACCGTTCTGTTAGATAGCTGCGTTTTGGATTTAGAAGCAGATATTTCCCTGGGCTTACTGCTGTTTCTTCCATATGCCGGTAATGGGCTGAAAACGCCTGTTTTGGGACTCTGCAGAGAAAGTGTTTGCAGACTGCTGAATCCACACACGGGTTTAACTCTGGAAGTTGAGTGCACACATTGACAACCGTTCTGTTAGATAGCTGCGTTTTGGATTTAGAAGCAGATATTTCCCTGTGCTTACTGCTGTTTCTTCCATATGCCGGTAATGGGCTGAAAACGCCTGTTTTGGGACTCTGCAGAGAAAGTGTTTGCAGACTGCTGAATCCACACACGGGTTTAACTCTGGAAGTTGAGTGCACACATTGACAACCGTTCTGTTAGATAGCTGCGTTTTGGATTTAGAAGCAGATATTTCCCTGGGCTTACTGCTGTTTCTTCCATATGCCGGTAATGGGCTGAAAACGCCTGTTTGGGGACTCTGCAGAGAAAGTGTTTGCAGACTTCTGAATCCACACACGGGTTTAACTCTGGAAGTTGAGTGCACACATTGACAACCGTTCTGTTAGATAGCTGCGTTTTGGATTTAGAAGCAGATATTTCCCTGGGCTTACTGCTGTTTCTTCCATATGCCGGTAATGGGCTGAAAACGCCTGTTTGGGGACTCTGCAGAGAAAGTGTTTGCAGACTGCTGAATCCACACACGGGTTTAACTCTGGAAGTTGAGTGCACACATTGACAACCGTTCTGTTAGATAGCTGCGTTTTGGATTTAGAAGCAGATATTTCCCTGTGCTTACTGCTGTTTCTTCCATATGCCGGTAATGGGCTGAAAACGCCTGTTTTGGGACTCTGCAGAGAAAGTGTTTGCAGACTGCTGAATCCACACACGTGTTTAACTCTGGAAGTTGAGTGCACACATTGACAACCGTTCTGTTAGATAGCTGCGTTTTGGATTTAGAAGCAGATATTTCCCTGTGCTTACTGCTGTTTCTTCCATATGCCGGTAATGGGCTGAAAACGCCTGTTTTGGGACTCTGCAGAGAAAGTGTTTGCAGACTGCTGAATCCACACACGGGTTTAACTCTGGAAGTTGAGTGCACACATTGACAACCGTTCTGTTAGATAGCTGCGTTTTGGATTTAGAAGCAGATATTTCCCTGGGCTTACTGCTGTTTCTTCCATATGCCGGTAATGGGCTGAAAACGCCTGTTTGGGGACTCTGCAGAGAAAGTGTTTGCAGACTGCTGAATCCACACACGGGTTTAACTCTGGAAGTTGAGTGCACACATTGACAACCGTTCTGTTAGATAGCTGCGTTTTGGATTTAGAAGCAGATATTTCCCTGGGCTTACTGCTGTTTCTTCCATATGCCGGTAATGGGCTGAAAACGCCTGTTTTGGGACTCTGCAGAGAAAGTGTTTGCAGACTGCTGAATCCACACACGGGTTTAACTCTGGAAGTTGAGTGCACACATTGACAACCGTTCTGTTAGATAGCTGCGTTTTGGATTTAGAAGCAGATATTTCCCTGGGCTTACTGCTGTTTCTTCCATATGCCGGTAATGGGCTGAAAACGCCTGTTTTGGGACTCTGCAGAGAAAGTGTTTGCAGACTGCTGAATCCACACACGGGTTTAACTGTGGAAGTTCAGTGCACACATTGACAACCGTTCTGTTAGATAGCTGCGTTTTGGATTTAGAAGCAGATATTTCCCTGGGCTTACTGCTGTTGCTTCCATATGCCGGTAATGGGCTGAAAACGCCTGTTTGGGGACTCTGCAGAGAAAGTGTTTGCAGACTGCTGAATCCACACACGGGTTTACCTCTGGAAGTTGAGTGCACACATTGACAACCGTTCTGTTAGATAGCTGCGTTTTGAATTTAGAAGCAGATATTTCCCTGTGCTTACTGCTGTTTCTTCCATATGCCTGTAATGGGCTGAAAACGCCTGTTTGGGGACTCTGCAGAGAAAGTGTTTGCAGACTGCTGAATCCACACACGGGTTTAACTCTGGAAGTTGAGTGCACACATTGACAACCGTTCTGTTAGATAGCTGCGTTTTGGATGTAGAAGCAGATATTTCCCTGGGCTTACTGCTGTTTCTTCCATATGCCGGTAATGGGCTGAAAACGCCTGTTTTGGGACTCTGCAGAGAAAGTGTTTGCAGACTGCTGAATCCACACACGGGTTTAACTCTGGAAGTTGAGTGCACACATTGACAACCGTTCTGTTAGATAGCTGCGTTTTGGATTTAGAAGCAGATATTTCCCTGTGCTTACTGCTGTTTCTTCCATATGCCGGTAATGGGCTGAAAACGCCTGTTTTGGGACTCTGCAGAGAAAGTGTTTGCAGACTGCTGAATCCACACACGGGTTTAACTCTGGAAGTTGAGTGCACACATTGACAACCGTTCTGTTAGATAGCTGCGTTTTGGATTTAGAAGCAGATATTTCCCTGTGCTTACTGCTGTTGCTTCCATATGCCGGTAATGGGCTGAAAACGCCTGTTTTGGGACTCTGCAGAGAAAGTGTTTGCAGACTGCTGAATCCACACACGGGTTTAACTCTGGAAGTTGAGTGCACACATTGACAACCGTTCTGTTAGATAGCTGCGTTTTGGATTTAGAAGCAGATATTTCCCTGTGCTTACTGCTGTTTCTTCCATATGCCGGTAATGGGCTGAAAACGCCTGTTTTGGGACTCTGCAGAGAAAGTGTTTGCAGACTGCTGAATCCACACACGGGTTTAACTCTGGAAGTTGAGTGCACACATTGACAACCGTTCTGTTAGATAGCTGCGTTTTGGATTTAGAAGCAGATATTTCCCTGGGCTTACTGCTGTTTCTTCCATATGCCGGTAATGGGCTGAAAACGCCTGTTTGGGGACTCTGCAGAGAAAGTGTTTGCAGACTGCTGAATCCACACACGGGTTTAACTCTGGAAGTTGAGTGCACACATTGACAACCGTTCTGGTAGATAGCTGCGTTTTGGATTTAGAAGCAGATATTTCCCTGGGCTTACTGCTGTTTCTTCCATATGCCGGTAATGGGCTGAAAACGCCTGTTTTGGGACTCTGCAGAGAAAGTGTTTGCAGACTGCTGAATCCACACACGGGTTTAACTCTGGAAGTTGAGTGCACACATTGACAACCGTTCTGTTAGATAGCTGCGTTTTGGATTTAGAAGCAGATATTTCCCTGGGCTTACTGCTGTTTCTTCCATATGCCGGTAATGGGCTGAAAACGCCTGTTTTGGGACTCTGCAGAGAAAGTGTTTGCAGACTGCTGAATCCACACACGGGTTTAACTCTGGAAGTTGAGTGCACACATTGACAACCGTTCTGTTAGATAGCTGCGTTTTGGATTTAGAAGCAGATATTTCCCTGTGCTTACTGCTGTTTCTTCCATATGCCGGTAATGGGCTGAAAACGCCTGTTTGGGGACTCTGCAGAGAAAGTGTTTGCAGACTGCTGAATCCACACACGGGTTTAACTCTGGAAGTTGAGTGCACACATTGACAACCGTTCTGTTAGATAGCTGCGTTTTGGATTTAGAAGCAGATATTTCCCTGGGCTTACTGCTGTTTCTTCCATATGCCGGTAATGGGCTGAAAACGCCTGTTTTGGGACTCTGCAGAGAAAGTGTTTGCAGACTGCTGAATCCACACACGGGTTTAACTCTGGAAGTTGAGTGCACACATTGACAACCGTTCTGTTAGATAGCTGCGTTTTGGATTTAGAAGCAGATATTTCCCTGGGCTTACTGCTGTTTCTTCCATATGCCGGTAATGGGCTGAAAACGCCTGTTTTGGGACTCTGCAGAGAAAGTGTTTGCAGACTGCTGAATCCACACACGGGTTTAACTCTGGAAGTTGAGTGCACACATTGACAACCGTTCTGTTAGATAGCTGCGTTTTGGATTTAGAAGCAGATATTTCCCTGGGCTTACTGCTGTTTCTTCCATATGCCGGTAATGGGCTGAAAACGCCTGTTTTGGGACTCTGCAGAGAAAGTGCTTGCAGACTGCTGAATCCACACACGGGTTTAACTCTGGAAGTTGAGTGCACACATTGACAACCGTTCTGTTAGATAGCTGCGTTTTGGATTTAGAAGCAGATATTTCCCTGTGCTTACTGCTGTTTCTTCCATATGCCGGTAATGGGCTGAAAACGCCTGTTTTGGGACTCTGCAGAGAAAGTGTTTGCAGACTGCTGAATCCACACACGGGTTTAACTCTGGAAGTTGAGTGCACACATTGACAACCGTTCTGTTAGATAGCTGCGTTTTGGATTTAGAAGCAGATATTTCCCTGGGCTTACTGCTGTTTCTTCCATATGCCGGTAATGGGCTGAAAACGCCTGTTTTGGGACTCTGCAGAGAAAGTGTTTGCAGACTGCTGAATCCACACACGGGTTGAACTCTGGAAGTTGAGTGCACACATTGACAACCGTTCTGTTAGATAGCTGCGTTTTGGATTTAGAAGCAGATATTTCCCTGGGCTTACTGCTGTTTCTTCCATATGCCGGTAATGGGCTGAAAACGCCTGTTTTGGGACTCTGCAGAGAAAGTGTTTGCAGACTGCTGAATCCACACACGGGTTTAACTCTGGAAGTTGAGTGCACACATTGACAACCGTTCTGTTAGATAGCTGCGTTTTGGATTTAGAAGCAGATATTTCCCTGTGCTTACTGCTGTTTCTTCCATATGCCGGTAATGGGCTGAAAACGCCTGTTTTGGGACTCTGCAGAGAAAGTGTTTGCAGACTGCTGAATCCACACACGGGTTTAACTCTGGAAGTTGAGTGCACACATTGACAACCGTTCTGTTAGATAGCTGCGTTTTGGATTTAGAAGCAGATATTTCCCTGTGCTTACTGCTGTTTCTTCCATATGCCGGTAATGGGCTGAAAACGCCTGTTTTGGGACTCTGCAGAGAAAGTGTTTGCAGACTGCTGATTCCACACACGGGTTTAACTCTGGAAGTTGAGTGCACACATTGACAACCGTTCTGTTAGGTAGCTGCGTTTTGGATTTAGAAGCAGATATTTCCCTGTGCTTACTGCTGTTTCTTCCATATGCCGGTAATGGGCTGAAAACGCCTGTTTTGGGACTCTGCAGAGAAAGTGTTTGCAGACTGCTGAATCCACACACGGGTTTAACTCTGGAAGTTGAGTGCACACATTGACAACCGTTCTGTTAGATAGCTGCGTTTTGGATTTAGAAGCAGATATTTCCCTGGGCTTACTGCTGTTTCTTCCATATGCCGGTAATGGGCTGAAAACGCCTGTTTTGGGACTCTGCAGAGAAAGTGTTTGCAGACTGCTGAATCCACACACGGGTTTAACTCTGGAAGTTGAGTGCACACATTGACAACCGTTCTGTTAGATAGCTGCGTTTTGGATTTAGAAGCAGATATTTCCCTGGGCTTACTGCTGTTTCTTCCATATGCCGGTAATGGGCTGAAAACGCCTGTTTGGGGACTCTGCAGAGAAAGTGTTTGCAGACTGCTGAATCCACACACGGGTTTAACTCTGGAAGTTGAGTGCACACATTGACAACCGTTCTGTTAGATAGCTGCGTTTTGGATTTAGAAGCAGATATTTCCCTGGGCTTACTGCTGTTTCTTCCATATGCCGGTAATGGGCTGAAAACGCCTGTTTTGGGACTCTGCAGAGAAAGTGTTTGCAGACTGCTGAATCCACACACGGGTTTAACTCTGGAAGTTGAGTGCACACATTGACAACCGTTCTGTTAGATAGCTGCGTTTTGGATTTAGAAGCAGATATTTCCCTGGGCTTACTGCTGTTTCTTCCATATGCCGGTAATGGGCTGAAAACGCCTGTTTTGGGACTCTGCAGAGAAAGTGTTTGCAGACTGCTGAATCCACACACGGGTTTAACTCTGGAAGTTGAGTGCACACATTGACAATCGTTCTGTTAGATAGCTGCGTTTTGGATTTAGAAGCAGATATTTCCCTGGGCTTACTGCTGTTTCTTCCATATGCCGGTAATGGGCTGAAAACGCCTGTTTGGGGACTCTGCAGAGAAAGTGTTTGCAGACTGCTGAATCCACACACGGGTTTAACTCTGGAAGTTGAGTGCACACATTGACAACCGTTCTGTTAGATAGCTGCGTTTTGGATTTAGAAGCAGATATTTCCCTGTGCTTACTGCTGTTTCTTCCATATGCCTGTAATGGGCTGAAAACGCCTGTTTGGGGACTCTGCAGAGAAAGTGTTTGCAGACTGCTGAATCCACACACGGGTTTAACTCTGGAAGTTGAGTGCACACATTGACAACCGTTCTGTTAGATAGCTGCGTTTTGGATTTAGAAGCAGATATTTCCCTGTGCTTACTGCTGTTTCTTCCATATGCCGGTAATGGGCTGAAAACGCCTGTTTGGGGACTCTGCAGAGAAAGTGTTTGCAGACTGCTGAATCCACACACGGGTTTAACTCTGGAAGTTGAGTGCACATATTGACAACCGTTCTGTTAGATAGCTGCGTTTTGGATTTAGAAGCAGATATTTCCCTGTGCTTACTGCTGTTTCTTCCATATACCGGTAATGGGCTGAAAACGCCTGTTTTGGGACTCTGCAGAGAAAGTGTTTGCAGACTGCTGAATCCACACACGGGTTGAACTCTGGAAGGTGAGTGCACACATTGACAACCGTTCTGTTAGATAGCTGCGTTTTGGATTTAGAAGCAGATATTTCCCTGTGCTTACTGCTGTTGCTTCCATATGCCGGTAATGGGCTGAAAACGCCTGTTTGGGGACTCTGCAGAGAAACTGTTTGCAGACTGCTGAATCCACACACGGGTTTAACTCTGGAAGTTGAGTGCACACATTGACAACCGTTCTGTTAGATAGCTGCGTTTTGGATTTAGAAGCAGATATTTCCCTGTGCTTACTGCTGTTTCTTCCATATGCCGGTAATGGGCTGAAAACGCCTGTTTGGGGACTCTGCAGAGAAAGTGTTTGCAGACTGCTGAATCCACACACGGGTTTAACTCTGGAAGTTGAGTGCACACATTGACAACCGTTCTGTTAGATAGCTGCGTTTTGGATTTAGAAGCAGATATTTCCCTGTGCTTACTGCTGTTTCTTCCATATACCGGTAATGGGCTGAAAACGCCTGTTTTGGGACTCTGCAGAGAAAGTGTTTGCAGACTGCTGAATCCACACACGGGTTGAACTCTGGAAGGTGAGTGCACACATTGACAACCGTTCTGTTAGATAGCTGCGTTTTGGATTTAGAAGCAGATATTTCCCTGTGCTTACTGCTGTTGCTTCCATATGCCGGTAATGGGCTGAAAACGCCTGTTTGGGGACTCTGCAGAGAAACTGTTTGCAGACTGCTGAATCCACACACGGGTTTAACTCTGGAAGTTGAGTGCACACATTGACAACCGTTCTGTTAGATAGCTGCGTTTTGGATTTAGAAGCAGATATTTCCCTGGGCTTACTGCTGTTTCTTCCATATGCCGGTAATGGGCTGAAAACGCCTGTTTTGGGACTCTGCAGAGAAAGTGTTTGCAGACTGCTGAATCCACACACGGGTTTAACTCTGGAAGTTGAGTGCACACATTGACAACCGTTCTGTTAGATAGCTGCGTTTTGGATTTAGAAGCAGATATTTCCCTGAGCTTACTGCTGTTTCTTCCATATGCCGGTAATGGGCTGAAAACGCCTGTTTGGGGACTCTGCAGAGAAAGTGTTTGCAGACTGCTGAATCCACACACGGGTTTAACTCTGGAAGTTGAGTGCACACATTGACAACCGTTCTGTTAGATAGCTGCGTTTTGGATTTAGAAGCAGATATTTCCCTGTGCTTACTGCTGTTTCTTCCATATGCCTGTAATGGGCTGAAAACGCCTGTTTGGGGACTCTGCAGAGAAAGTGTTTGCAGACTGCTGAATCCACACACGGGTTTAACTCTGGAAGTTGAGTGCACACATTGACAACCGTTCTGTTAGATAGCTGCGTTTTGGATTTAGAAGCAGATATTTCCCTGTGCTTACTGCTGTTTCTTCCATATGCCGGTAATGGGCTGAAAACGCCTGTTTGGGGACTCTGCAGAGAAAGTGTTTGCAGACTGCTGAATCCACACACGGGTTTAACTCTGGAAGTTGAGTGCACACATTGACAACCGTTCTGTTAGATAGCTGCGTTTTGGATTTAGAAGCAGATATTTCCCTGTGCTTACTGCTGTTTCTTCCATATACCGGTAATGGGCTGAAAACGCCTGTTTTGGGACTCTGCAGAGAAAGTGTTTGCAGACTGCTGAATCCACACACGGGTTGAACTCTGGAAGGTGAGTGCACACATTGACAACCGTTCTGTTAGATAGCTGCGTTTTGGATTTAGAAGCAGATATTTCCCTGTGCTTACTGCTGTTGCTTCCATATGCCGGTAATGGGCTGAAAACGCCTGTTTGGGGACTCTGCAGAGAAACTGTTTGCAGACTGCTGAATCCACACACGGGTTTAACTCTGGAAGTTGAGTGCACACATTGACAACCGTTCTGTTAGATAGCTGCGTTTTGGATTTAGAAGCAGATATTTCCCTGGGCTTACTGCTGTTTCTTCCATATGCCGGTAATGGGCTGAAAACGCCTGTTTTGGGACTCTGCAGAGAAAGTGTTTGCAGACTGCTGAATCCACACACGGGTTTAACTCTGGAAGTTGAGTGCACACATTGACAACCGTTCTGTTAGATAGCTGCGTTTTGGATTTAGAAGCAGATATTTCCCTGGGCTTACTGCTGTTTCTTCCATATGCCGGTAATGGGCTGAAAACGCCTGTTTTGGGACTCTGCAGAGAAAGTGTTTGCAGACTGCTGAATCCACACACGGGTTTAACTCTGGAAGTTGAGTGCACACATTGACAACCGTTCTGTTAGATAGCTGCGTTTTGGATTTAGAAGCAGATATTTCCCTGTGCTTACTGCTGTTTCTTCCATATGCCGGTAATGGGCTGAAAACGCCTGTTTTGGGACTCTGCAGAGAAAGTGTTTGCAGACTGCTGAATCCACACACGGGTTTAACTCTGGAAGTTGAGTGCACACATTGACAACCGTTCTGTTAGATAGCTGCGTTTTGGATTTAGAAGCAGATATTTCCCTGGGCTTATTGCTGTTTCTTCCATATGCCGGTAATGGGCTGAAAACGCCTGTTTTGGGACTCTGCAGAGAAAGTGTTTGCAGACTGCTGAATCCACACACGGGTTTAACTCTGGAAGTTGAGTGCACACATTGACAACCGTTCTGTTAGATAGCTGCGTTTTGGATTTAGAAGCAGATATTTCCCTGTGCTTACTGCTGTTTCTTCCATATGCCGGTAATGGGCTGAAAACGCCTGTTTTGGGACTCTGCAGAGAAAGTGTTTGCAGACTGCTGAATCCACACACGGGTTTAACTCTGGAAGTTGAGTGCACACATTGACAACCGTTCTGTTAGATAGCTTTGTTTTGGATTTAGAAGCAGATATTTCTCTGGGCTTACTGCTGTTTCTTCCATATGCCGGTAATGGGCTGAAAACGCCTGTTTGGGGACTCTGCAGAGAAAGTGTTTGCAGACTGCTGAATCCACACCCGGGTTTAACTCTGGAAGTTGAGTGCACACATTGACAACCGTTCTGTTAGATAGCTGCGTTTTGGATTTAGAAGCAGATATTTCCCTGTGCTTACTGCTGTTTCTTCCATATGCCGGTAATGGGCTGAAAACGCCTGTTTGGGGACTCTGCAGAGAAAGTGTTTGCAGACTGCTGAATCCACACACGGGTTTAACTCTGGAAGTTGAGTGCACACATTGACAACCGTTCTGTTAGATAGCTGCGTTTTGGATTTAGAAGCAGATATTTCCCTGGGCTTACTGCTGTTTCTTCCATATGCCGGTAATGGGCTGAAAACGCCTGTTTTGGGACTCTGCAGAGAAAGTGTTTGCAGACTGCTGAATCCACACACGGGTTTAACTCTGGAAGTTGAGTGCACACATTGACAACCGTTCTGTTAGATAGCTGCGTTTTGGATTTAGAAGCAGATATTTCCCTGGGCTTACTGCTGTTTCTTCCATATGCCGGTAATGGGCTGAAAACGCCTGTTTGGGGACTCTGCAGAGAAAGTGTTTGCAGACTGCTGAATCCACACACGGGTTTAACTCTGGAAGTTGAGTGCACACATTGACAACCGTTCTGGTAGATAGCTGCGTTTTGGATTTAGAAGCAGATATTTCCCTGTGCTTACTGCTGTTTCTTCCATATGCCGGTATTGGGCTGAAAACGCCTGTTTTGGGACTCTGCAGAGAAAGTGTTTGCAGACTGCTGAATACACACACGGGTTTAACTCTGGAAGTTGAGTGCACACATTGACAACCGTTCTGTTAGATAGCTGCGTTTTGGATTTAGAAGCAGATATTTCCCTGTGCTTACTGCTGTTTCTTCCATATGCCGGTAATGGGCTGAAAACGCCTGTTTGGGGACTCTGCAGAGAAAGTGTTTGCAGACTGCTGAATCCACACACGGGTTTAACTCTGGAAGTTGAGTGCACACATTGACAACCGTTCTGTTAGATAGCTGCGTTTTGGATTTAGAAGCAGATATTTCCCTGTGCTTACTGCTGTTGCTTCCATATGCCGGTAATGGGCTGAAAACGCCTGTTTGGGGACTCTGCAGAGAAAGTGTTTGCAGACTGCTGAATCCACACACGGGTTTAACTCTGGAAGTTGAGTGCACACATTGACAACCGTTCTGGTAGATAGCTGCGTTTTGGATTTAGAAGCAGATATTTCCCTGGGCTTACTGCTGTTTCTTCCATATGCCGGTAATGGGCTGAAAACGCCTGTTTGGGGACTCTGCAGAGAAAGTGTTTGCAGACTGCTGAATCCACACACCGGTTTAACTCTGGAAGTTGAGTGCACACATTGACAACCGTTCTGTTAGATAGCTGCGTTTTGGATTTAGAAGCAGATATTTCCCTGGGCTTACTGCTGTTTCTTCCATATGCCGGTAATGGGCTGAAAACGCCTGTTTTGGGACTCTGCAGAGAAAGTGTTTGCAGACTGCTGAATCCACACACGGGTTTAACTCTGGAAGTTGAGTGCACACATTGACAACCGTTCTGTTAGATAGCTGCGTTTTGGATTTAGAAGCAGATATTTCCCTGGGCTTACTGCTGTTGCTTCCATATGCCGGTAATGGGCTGAAAACGCCTGTTTTGGGACTCTGCAGAGAAAGTGTTTGCAGACTGCTGAATCCACACACGGGTTTAACTCTGGAAGTTGAGTGCACACATTGACAACCGTTCTGTTAGATAGCTGCGTTTTGGATTTAGAAGCAGATATTTCCCTGGGCTTACTGCTGTTTCTTCCATATGCCGGTAATGGGCTGAAAACGCCTGTTTGGGGACTCTGCAGAGAAAGTGTTTGCAGACTGCTGAATCCACACACGGGTTTAACTCTGGAAGTTGAGTGCACACATTGACAACCGTTCTGTTAGATAGCTGCGTTTTGGATTTAGAAGCAGATATTTCCCTGGGCTTACTGCTGTTTCTTCCATATGCCGGTAATGGGCTGAAAACGCCTGTTTGGGGACTCTGCAGAGAAAGTGTTTGCAGACTGCTGAATCCACACACGGGTTTAACTCTGGAAGTTGAGTGCACACATTGACAACCGTTCTGTTAGATAGCTGCGTTTTGGATTTAGAAGCAGATATTTCCCTGGGCTTACTGCTGTTTCTTCCATATGCCTGTAATGGGCTGAATACGCCTGTTTGGGGACTCTGCAGAGAAAGTGTTTGCAGACTGCTGAATCCACACACGGGTTTAACTCTGGAAGTTGAGTGCACACATTGACAACCGTTCTGTTAGATAGCTGCGTTTTGGATTTAGAAGCAGATATTTCCCTGTGCTTACTGCTGTTTCTTCCATATGCCGGTAATGGGCTGAAAACGCCTGTTTGGGGACTCTGCAGAGAAAGTGTTTGCAGACTGCTGAATCCACACACGGGTTTAACTCTGGAAGTTGAGTGCACACATTGACAACCGTTCTGTTAGATAGCTGCGTTTTGGATTTAGAAGCAGATATTTCCCTGTGCTTACTGCTGTTTCTTCCATATGCCGGTAATGGGCTGAAAACGCCTGTTTGGGGACTCTGCAGAGAAAGTGTTTGCAGACTGCTGAATCCACACCCGGGTTTAACTCTGGAAGTTGAGTGCACACATTGACAACCGTTCTGTTAGATAGCTGCGTTTTGGATTTAGAAGCAGATATTTCCCTGGGCTTACTGCTGTTTCTTCCATATGCCTGTAATGGGCTGAATACGCCTGTTTGGGGACTCTGCAGAGAAAGTGTTTGCAGACTGCTGAATCCACACACGGGTTTAACTCTGGAAGTTGAGTGCACACATTGACAACCGTTCTGTTAGATAGCTGCGTTTTGGATTTAGAAGCAGATATTTCCCTGGGCTTACTGCTGTTTCTTCCATATGCCGGTAATGGGCTGAAAACGCCTGTTTGGGGACTCTGCAGAGAAAGTGTTTGCAGACTGCTGAATCCACACACGGGTTTAACTCTGGAAGTTGAGTGCACACATTGACAACCGTTCTGTTAGATAGCTGCGTTTTGGATTTAGAAGCAGATATTTCCCTGGGCTTACTGCTGTTTCTTCCATATGCCGGTAATGGGCTGAAAACGCCTGTTTTGGGACTCTGCAGAGAAAGTGTTTGCAGACTGCTGAATCCACACACGGGTTTAACTCTGGAAGTTGAGTGCACACATTGACAACCGTTCTGTTAGATAGCTGCGTTTTGGATTTAGAAGCAGATATTTCCCTGGGCTTACTGCTGTTTCTTCCATATGCCGGTAATGGGCTGAAAACGCCTGTTTGGGGACTCTGCAGAGAAAGTGTTTGCAGACTGCTGAATCCACACACGGGTTTAACTCTGGAAGTTGAGTGCACACATTGACAACCGTTCTGGTAGATAGCTGCGTTTTGGATTTAGAAGCAGATATTTCCCTGTGCTTACTGCTGTTTCTTCCATATGCCGGTAATGGGCTGAAAACGCCTGTTTGGGGACTCTGCAGAGAAAGTGTTTGCAGACTGCTGAATACACACACGGGTTTAACTCTGGAAGTTGAGTGCACACATTGACAACCGTTCTGTTAGATAGCTGCGTTTTGGATTTAGAAGCAGATATTTCCCTGTGCTTACTGCTGTTTCTTCCATATGCCGGTAATGGGCTGAAAACGCCTGTTTTGGGACTCTGCAGAGAAAGTGTTTGCAGACTGCTGAATCCACACACGGGTTTAACTCTGGAAGTTGAGTGCACACATTGACAACCGTTCTGTTAGATAGCTGCGTTTTGGATTTAGAAGCAGATATTTCCCTGTGCTTACTGCTGTTGCTTCCATATGCCGGTAATGGGCTGAAAACGCCTGTTTGGGGACTCTGCAGAGAAAGTGTTTGCAGACTGCTGAATCCACACACGGGTTTAACTCTGGAAGTTGAGTGCACACATTGACAACCGTTCTGGTAGATAGCTGCGTTTTGGATTTAGAAGCAGATATTTCCCTGGGCTTACTGCTGTTTCTTCCATATGCCGGTAATGGGCTGAAAACGCCTGTTTGGGGACTCTGCAGAGAAAGTGTTTGCAGACTGCTGAATCCACACACCGGTTTAACTCTGGAAGTTGAGTGCACACATTGACAACCGTTCTGTTAGATAGCTGCGTTTTGGATTTAGAAGCAGATATTTCCCTGGGCTTACTGCTGTTTCTTCCATATGCCGGTAATGGGCTGAAAACGCCTGTTTTGGGACTCTGCAGAGAAAGTGTTTGCAGACTGCTGAATCCACACACCGGTTTAACTCTGGAAGTTGAGTGCACACATTGACAACCGTTCTGTTAGATAGCTGCGTTTTGGATTTAGAAGCAGATATTTCCCTGGGCTTACTGCTGTTGCTTCCATATGCCGGTAATGGGCTGAAAACGCCTGTTTTGGGACTCTGCAGAGAAAGTGTTTGCAGACTGCTGAATCCACACACGGGTTTAACTCTGGAAGTTGAGTGCACACATTGACAACCGTTCTGTTAAATAGCTGCGTTTTGGATTTAGAAGCAGATATTTCCCTGGGCTTACTGCTGTTTCTTCCATATGCCGGTAATGGGCTGAAAACGCCTGTTTGGGGACTCTGCAGAGAAAGTGTTTGCAGACTGCTGAATCCACACACGGGTTTAACTCTGGAAGTTGAGTGCACACATTGACAACCGTTCTGTTAGATAGCTGCGTTTTGGATTTAGAAGCAGATATTTCCCTGGGCTTACTGCTGTTTCTTCCATATGCCGGTAATGGGCTGAATACGCCTGTTTTGGGACTCTGCAGAGAAAGTGTTTGCAGACTGCTGAATCCACACACGGGTTTAACTCTGGAAGTTGAGTGCACACATTGACAACCGTTCTGTTAGATAGCTGCGTTTTGGATTTAGAAGCAGATATTTCCCTGGGCTTACTGCTGTTTCTTCCATATGCCGGTAATGGGCTGAAAACGCCTGTTTTGGGACTCTGCAGAGAAAGTGTTTGCAGACTGCTGAATCCACACACGGGTTTAACTCTGGAAGTTGAGTGCACACATTGACAACCGTTCTGTTAGATAGCTGCGTTTTGGATTTAGAAGCAGATATTTCCCTGTGCTTACTGCTGTTTCTTCCATATGCCGGTAATGGGCTGAAAACGCCTGTTTGGGGACTCTGCAGAGAAAGTGTTTGCAGACTGCTGAATCCACACACGGGTTTAACTCTGGAAGTTGAGTGCACACATTGACAACCGTTCTGTTAGATAGCTGCGTTTTGGATTTAGAAGCAGATATTTCCCTGGGCTTACTGCTGTTTCTTCCATATGCCGGTAATGGGCTGAAAACGCCTGTTTGGGGACTCTGCAGAGAAAGTGTTTGCAGACTGCTGAATCCACACACGGGTTTAACTCTGGAAGTTGAGTGCACACATTGACAACCGTTCTGTTAGATAGCTGCGTTTTGGATTTAGAAGCAGATATTTCCCTGGGCTTACTGCTGTTTCTTCCAATGCCGGTAATGGGCTGAAAACGCCTGTTTGGGGACTCTGCAGAGAAAGTGTTTGCAGACTGCTGAATCCACACACCGGTTTAACTCTGGAAGTTGAGTGCACACATTGACAACCGTTCTGTTAGATAGCTGCGTTTTGGATTTAGAAGCCGATATTTCCCTGGGCTTACTGCTGTTTCTTCCATATGCCGGTAATGGGCTGAAAACGCCTGTTTTGGGACTCTGCAGAGAAAGTGTTTGCAGACTGCTGAATCCACACACGGGTTTAACTCTGGAAGTTGAGTGCACACATTGACAACCGTTCTGTTAGATAGCTGCGTTTTGGATTTAGAAGCAGATATTTCCCTGGGCTTACTGCTGTTGCTTCCATATGCCGGTAATGGGCTGAAAACGCCTGTTTTGGGACTCTGCAGAGAAAGTGTTTGCAGACTGCTGAATCCACACACGGGTTTAACTCTGGAAGTTGAGTGCACACATTGACAACCGTTCTGTTAGATAGCTGCGTTTTGGATTTAGAAGCAGATATTTCCCTGGGCTTACTGCTGTTTCTTCCATATGCCGGTAATGGGCTGAAAACGCCTGTTTGGGGACTCTGCAGAGAAAGTGTTTGCAGACTGCTGAATCCACACACGGGTTTAACTCTGGAAGTTGAGTGCACACATTGACAACCGTTCTGTTAGATAGCTGCGTTTTGGATTTAGAAGCAGATATTTCCCTGTGCTTACTGCTGTTTCTTCCATATGCCGGTAATGGGCTGAAAACGCCTGTTTGGGGACTCTGCAGAGAAAGTGTTTGCAGACTGCTGAATCCACACACGGGTTTAACTCTGGAAGTTGAGTGCACACATTGACAACCGTTCTGTTAGATAGCTGCGTTTTGGATTTAGAAGCAGATATTTCCCTGGGCTTACTGCTGTTTCTTCCATATGCCGGTAATGGGCTGAAAACGCCTGTTTTGGGACTCTGCAGAGAAAGTGTTTGCAGACTGCTGAATCCACACACGGGTTTAACTCTGGAAGTTGAGTGCACACATTGACAACCGTTCTGTTAGATAGCTGCGTTTTGGATTTAGAAGCAGATATTTCCCTGGGCTTACTGCTGTTTCTTCCATATGCCGGTAATGGGCTGAAAACGCCTGTTTGGGGACTCTGCAGAGAAAGTGTTTGCAGACTGCTGAATCCACACACGGGTTGAACTCTGGAAGTTGAGTGCACACATTGACAACCGTTCTGTTAGATAGCTGCGTTTTGGATTTAGAAGCAGATATTTCCCTGGGCTTACTGCTGTTTCTTCCATATGCCGGTAATGGGCTGAAAACGCCTGTTTTGGGACTCTGCAGAGAAAGTGTTTGCAGACTGCTGAATCCACACACGGGTTTAACTCTGGAAGTTGAGTGCACACATTGACAACCGTTCTGTTAGATAGCTGCGTTTTGGATTTAGAAGCAGATATTTCCCTGGGCTTACTGCTGTTTCTTCCATATGCCGGTAATGGGCTGAAAACGCCTGTTTGGGGACTCTGCAGAGAAAGTGTTTGCAGACTGCTGAATCCACACACGGGTTGAACTCTGGAAGTTGAGTGCACACATTGACAACCGTTCTGTTAGATAGCTGCGTTTTGGATTTAGAAGCAGATATTTCCCTGGGCTTACTGCTGTTTCTTCCATATGCCGGTAATGGGCTGAAAACGCCTGTTTTGGGACTCTGCAGAGAAACTGTTTGCAGACTGCTGAATCCACACACGGGTTTAACTCTGGAAGTTGAGTGCACACATTGACAACCGTTCTGTTAGATAGCTGCGTTTTGGATTTAGAAGCAGATATTTCCCTGTGCTTACTGCTGTTTCTTCCATATGCCGGTAATGGGCTGAAAACGCCTGTTTTGGGACTCTGCAGAGAAAGTGTTTGCAGACTGCTGAATCCACACACGGGTTTAACTCTGGAAGTTGAGTGCACACATTGACAACCGTTCTGTTAGATAGCTGCGTTTTGGATTTAGAAGCAGATATTTCCCTGTGCTTACTGCTGTTTCTTCCATATGCCGGTAATGGGCTGAAAACGCCTGTTTTGGGACTCTGCAGAGAAAGTGTTTGCAGACTGCTGAATCCACACACGGGTTTAACTCTGGAAGTTGAGTGCACACATTGACAACCGTTCTGTTAGATAGCTGCGTTTTGGATTTAGAAGCAGATATTTACCTGTGCTTACTGCTGTTTCTTCCATATGCCGGTAATGGGCTGAAAACGCCTGTTTTGGGACTCTGCAGAGAAAGTGTTTGCAGACTGCTGAATCCACACACGGGTTTAACTCTGGAAGTTGAGTGCACACATTGACAACCGTTCTGTTAGATAGCTGCGTTTTGGATTTAGAAGCAGATATTTCCCTGTGCTTACTGCTGTTTCTTCCATATGCCGGTAATGGGCTGAAAACGCCTGTTTGGGGACTCTGCAGAGAAAGTGTTTGCAGACTGCTGAATCCACACACGGGTTTAACTCTGGAAGTTGAGTGCACACATTGACAACCGTTCTGTTAGATAGCTGCGTTTTGGATTTAGAAGCAGATATTTCCCTGGGCTTACTGCTGTTGCTTCCATATGCCGGTAATGGGCTGAAAACGCCTGTTTTGGGACTCTGCAGAGAAAGTGTTTGCAGACTGCTGAATCCACACACGGGTTTAACTCTGGAAGTTGAGTGCACACATTGACAACCGTTCTGTTAGATAGCTGCGTTTTGGATTTAGAAGCAGATATTTCCCTGGGCTTACTGCTGTTTCTTCCATATGCCGGTAATGGGCTGAAAACGCCTGTTTTGGGACTCTGCAGAGAAAGTGTTTGCAGACTGCTGAATCCACACACGGGTTTAACTCTGGAAGTTGAGTGCACACATTGACAACCGTTCTGTTAGATAGCTGCGTTTTGGATTTAGAAGCAGATATTTCCCTGTGCTTACTGCTGTTTCTTCCATATGCCGGTAATGGGCTGAAAACGCCTGTTTTGGGACTCTGCAGAGAAAGTGTTTGCAGACTGCTGAATCCACACACGGGTTTAACTCTGGAAGTTGAGTGCACACATTGACAACCGTTCTGTTAGATAGCTGCGTTTTGGATTTAGAAGCAGATATTTCCCTGGGCTTACTGCTGTTTCTTCCATATGCCGGTAATGGGCTGAAAACGCCTGTTTGGGGACTCTGCAGAGAAAGTGTTTGCAGACTGCTGAATCCACACACGGGTTTAACTCTGGAAGTTGAGTGCACACATTGACAACCGTTCTGTTAGATAGCTGCGTTTTGGATTTAGAAGCAGATATTTCCCTGTGCTTACTGCTGTTTCTTCCATATGCCGGTAATGGAGTGAAAACGCCTGTTTTGGGACTCTGCAGAGAAAGTGTTTGCAGACTGCTGAATCCACACACGGGTTTAACTCTTGAAGTTGAGTGCACACATTGACAAACCGTTCTGTTAGATAGCTGCGTTTTGGATTTAGAAGCAGATATTTCCCTGGGCTTACTGCTGTTTCTTCCATATGCCGGTAATGGGCTGAAAACGCCTGTTTGGGGACTCTGCAGAGAAAGTGTTTGCAGACTGCTGAATCCACACACGGGTTTAACTCTGGAAGTTGAGTGCACACATTGACAACCGTTCTGTTAGATAGCTGCGTTTTGGATTTAGAAGCAGATATTTCCCTGGGCTTACTGCTGTTTCTTCCATATGCCGGTAATGGGCTGAAAACGCCTGTTTTGGGACTCTGCAGAGAAAGTGTTTGCAGACTGCTGAATCCACACACGGGTTTAACTCTGGAAGTTGAGTGCACACATTGACAACCGTTCTGTTAGATAGCTGCGTTTTGGATTTAGAAGCAGATATTTCCCTGTGTTTACTGCTGTTTCTTCCATATGCCGGTAATGGGCTGAAAACGCCTGTTTTGGGACTCTGCAGAGAAAGTGTTTGCAGACTGCTGAATCCACACACGGGTTTAACTCTGGAAGTTGAGTGCACACATTGACAACCGTTCTGTTAGATAGCTGCGTTTTGGATTTAGAAGCAGATATTTCCCTGGGCTTACTGCTGTTTCTTCCATATGCCGGTAATGGGCTGAAAACGCCTGTTTTGGGACTCTGCAGAGAAAGTGTTTGCAGACTGCTGAATCCACACACGGGTTTAACTCTGGAAGTTGAGTGCACACATTGACAACCGTTCTGTTAGATAGCTGCGTTTTGGATTTAGAAGCAGATATTTCCCTGGGCTTACTGCTGTTTCTTCCATATGCCGGTAATGGGCTGAAAACGCCTGTTTGGGGACTCTGCAGAGAAAGTGTTTGCAGACTGCTGAATCCACACACGGGTTTAACTCTGGAAGTTGAGTGCACACATTGACAACCGTTCTGTTAGATAGCTGCGTTTTGGATTTAGAAGCAGATATTTCCCTGGGCTTACTGCTGTTTCTTCCATATGCCGGTAATGGGCTGAAAACGCCTGTTTGGGGACTCTGCAGAGAAAGTGTTTGCAGACTGCTGGATCCACACACGGGTTTAACTCTGGAAGTTGAGTGCACACATTGACAACCGTTCTGTTAGATAGCTGCGTTTTGGATTTAGAAGCAGATATTTCCCTGGGCTTACTGCTGTTTCTTCCATATGCCGGTAATGGGCTGAAAACGCCTGTTTTGGGACTCTGCAGAGAAAGTGTTTGCAGACTGCTGAATCCACACACGGGTTTAACTCTGGAAGTTGAGTGCACACATTGACAACCGTTCTGTTAGATAGCTGCGTTTTGGATTTAGAAGCAGATATTTCCCTGTGCTTACTGCTGTTTCTTCCATATGCCGGTAATGGGCTGAAAACGCCTGTTTTGGGACTCTGCAGAGAAAGTGTTTGCAGACTGCTGAATCCACACACGGGTTTAACTCTGGAAGTTGAGTGCACACATTGACAACCGTTCTGTTAGATAGCTGCGTTTTGGATTTAGAAGCAGATATTTCCCTGTGCTTACTGCTGTTGCTTCCATATGCCGGTAATGGGCTGAAAACGCCTGTTTTGGGACTCTGCAGAGAAAGTGTTTGCAGACTGCTGAATCCACACACGGGTTTAACTCTGGAAGTTGAGTGCACACATTGACAACCGTTCTGTTAGATAGCTGCGTTTTGGATTTAGAAGCAGATATTTCCCTGTGCTTACTGCTGTTTCTTCCATATGCCGGTAATGGGCTGAAAACGCCTGTTTGGGGACTCTGCAGAGAAAGTGTTTGCAGACTGCTGAATCGACACCCGGGTTTAACTCTGGAAGTTGAGTGCACACATTGACAACCGTTCTGTTAGATAGCTGCGTTTTGGATTTAGAAGCAGATATTTCCCTGTGCTTACTGCTGTTTCTTCCATATGCCGGTAATGGGCTGAAAACGCCTGTTTGGGGACTCTGCAGAGAAAGTGTTTGCAGACTGCTGAATCCACACACGGGTTTAACTCTGGAAGTTGAGTGCACACATTGACAACCGTTCTGTTAGATAGCTGCGTTTTGGATTTAGAAGCAGATATTTCCCTGTGCTTACTGCTGTTTCTTCCATATGCCGGTAATGGAGTGAAAACGCCTGTTTTGGGACTCTGCAGAGAAAGTGTTTGCAGACTGCTGAATCCACACACGGGTTTAACTCTGGAAGTTGAGTGCACACATTGACAACCGTTCTGTTAGATAGCTGCGTTTTGGATTTAGAAGCAGATATTTCCCTGGGCTTACTGCTGTTTCTTCCATATGCCGGTAATGGGCTGAAAACGCCTGTTTGGGGACTCTGCAGAGAAAGTGTTTGCAGACTGCTGAATCCACACACGGGTTTAACTCTGGAAGTTGAGTGCACACATTGACAACCGTTCTGGTAGATAGCTGCGTTTTGGATTTAGAAGCAGATATTTCCCTGTGCTTACTGCTGTTTCTTCCATATGCCGGTATTGGGCTGAAAACGCCTGTTTTGGGACTCTGCAGAGAAAGTGTTTGCAGACTGCTGAATACACACACGGGTTTAACTCTGGAAGTTGAGTGCACACATTGACAACCGTTCTGTTAGATAGCTGCGTTTTGGATTTAGAAGCAGATATTTCCCTGGGCTTACTGCTGTTTCTTCCATATGCCGGTAATGGGCTGAAAACGCCTGTTTTGGGACTCTGCAGAGAAAGTGTTTGCAGACTTCTGAATCCACACACGGGTTTAACTCTGGAAGTTGAGTGCACACATTGACAACCGTTCTGTTAGATAGCTGCGTTTTGGATTTAGAAGGAGATATTTACCTGTGCTTACTGCTGTTTCTTCCATATGCCGGTAATGGGCTGAAAACGCCTGTTTTGGGACTCTGCAGAGAAAGTGTTTGCAGACTGCTGAATCCACACACGGGTTTAACTCTGGAAGTTGAGTGCACACATTGACAACCGTTCTGTTAGATAGCTGCGTTTTGGATTTAGAAGCAGATATCTCCCTGTGCTTACTGCTGTTTCTTCCATATGCCGGTAATGGGCTGAAAACGCCTGTTTGGGGACTCTGCAGAGAAAGTGTTTGCAGACTGCTGAATCCACACCCGGGTTTAACTCTGGACGTTGAGTGCACACATTGACAACCGTTCTGTTAGATAGCTGCGTTTTGGATTTAGAAGCAGATATTTCCCTGGGCTTACTGCTGTTTCTTCCATATGCCGGTAATGGGCTGAAAACGCCTGTTTTGGGACTCTGCAGAGAAAGTGTTTGCAGACTGCTGAATCCACACACGGGTTTAACTCTGGAAGTTGAGTGCACACATTGACAACCGTTCTGTTAGATAGCTGCGTTTTGGATTTAGAAGCAGATATTTCCCTGTGCTTACTGCTGTTTCTTCCATATGCCGGTAATGGGCTGAAAACGCCTGTTTTGGGACTCTGCAGAGAAAGTGTTTGCAGACTGCTGAATCCACACACGGGTTTAACTCTGGAAGTTGAGTGCACACATTGACAACCGTTCTGTTAGATAGCTGCGTTTTGGATTTAGAAGCAGATATTTCCCTGTGCTTACTGCTGTTGCTTCCATATGCCGGTAATGGGCTGAAAACGCCTGTTTTGGGACTCTGCAGAGAAAGTGTTTGCAGACTGCTGAATCCACACACGGGTTTAACTCTGGAAGTTGAGTGCACACATTGACAACCGTTCTGTTAGATAGCTGCGTTTTGGATTTAGAAGCAGATATTTCCCTGTGCTTACTGCTGTTTCTTCCATATGCCGGTAATGGGCTGAAAACGCCTGTTTGGGGACTCTGCAGAGAAAGTGTTTGCAGACTGCTGAATCGACACCCGGGTTTAACTCTGGAAGTTGAGTGCACACATTGACAACCGTTCTGTTAGATAGCTGCGTTTTGGATTTAGAAGCAGATATTTCCCTGTGCTTACTGCTGTTTCTTCCATATGCCGGTAATGGGCTGAAAACGCCTGTTTGGGGACTCTGCAGAGAAAGTGTTTGCAGACTGCTGAATCCACACACGGGTTTAACTCTGGAAGTTGAGTGCACACATTGACAACCGTTCTGTTAGATAGCTGCGTTTTGGATTTAGAAGCAGATATTTCCCTGTGCTTACTGCTGTTTCTTCCATATGCCGGTAATGGAGTGAAAACGCCTGTTTTGGGACTCTGCAGAGAAAGTGTTTGCAGACTGCTGAATCCACACACGGGTTTAACTCTGGAAGTTGAGTGCACACATTGACAACCGTTCTGTTAGATAGCTGCGTTTTGGATTTAGAAGCAGATATTTCCCTGGGCTTACTGCTGTTTCTTCCATATGCCGGTAATGGGCTGAAAACGCCTGTTTGGGGACTCTGCAGAGAAAGTGTTTGCAGACTGCTGAATCCACACACGGGTTTAACTCTGGAAGTTGAGTGCACACATTGACAACCGTTCTGGTAGATAGCTGCGTTTTGGATTTAGAAGCAGATATTTCCCTGTGCTTACTGCTGTTTCTTCCATATGCCGGTATTGGGCTGAAAACGCCTGTTTTGGGACTCTGCAGAGAAAGTGTTTGCAGACTGCTGAATACACACACGGGTTTAACTCTGGAAGTTGAGTGCACACATTGACAACCGTTCTGTTAGATAGCTGCGTTTTGGATTTAGAAGCAGATATTTCCCTGGGCTTACTGCTGTTTCTTCCATATGCCGGTAATGGGCTGAAAACGCCTGTTTTGGGACTCTGCAGAGAAAGTGTTTGCAGACTTCTGAATCCACACACGGGTTTAACTCTGGAAGTTGAGTGCACACATTGACAACCGTTCTGTTAGATAGCTGCGTTTTGGATTTAGAAGGAGATATTTACCTGTGCTTACTGCTGTTTCTTCCATATGCCGGTAATGGGCTGAAAACGCCTGTTTTGGGACTCTGCAGAGAAAGTGTTTGCAGACTGCTGAATCCACACACGGGTTTAACTCTGGAAGTTGAGTGCACACATTGACAACCGTTCTGTTAGATAGCTGCGTTTTGGATTTAGAAGCAGATATCTCCCTGTGCTTACTGCTGTTTCTTCCATATGCCGGTAATGGGCTGAAAACGCCTGTTTGGGGACTCTGCAGAGAAAGTGTTTGCAGACTGCTGAATCCACACCCGGGTTTAACTCTGGACGTTGAGTGCACACATTGACAACCGTTCTGTTAGATAGCTGCGTTTTGGATTTAGAAGCAGATATTTCCCTGGGCTTACTGCTGTTTCTTCCATATGCCGGTAATGGGCTGAAAACGCCTGTTTTGGGACTCTGCAGAGAAAGTGTTTGCAGACTGCTGAATCCACACACGGGTTTAACTCTGGAAGTTGAGTGCACACATTGACAACCGTTCTGTTAGATAGCTGCGTTTTGGATTTAGAAGCAGATATTTCCCTGGGCTTACTGCTGTTTCTTCCATATGCCGGTAATGGGCTGAAAACGCCTGTTTGGGGACTCTGCAGAGAAAGTGTTTGCAGACTGCTGAATCCACACACGGGTTTAACTCTGGAAGTTGAGTGCACACATTGACAACCGTTCTGGTAGATAGCTGCGTTTTGGATTTAGAAGCAGATATTTCCCTGTGCTTACTGCTGTTTCTTCCATATGCCGGTATTGGGCTGAAAACGCCTGTTTTGGGACTCTGCAGAGAAAGTGTTTGCAGACTGCTGAATCCACACACGGGTTTAACTCTGGAAGTTGAGTGCACACATTGACAACCGTTCTGTTAGATAGCTGCGTTTTGGATTTAGAAGCAGATATTTCCCTGGGCTTACTGCTGTTTCTTCCATATGCCGGTAATGGGCTGAAAACGCCTGTTTTGGGACTCTGCAGAGAAAGTGTTTGCAGACTTCTGAATCCACACACGGGTTTAACTCTGGAAGTTGAGTGCACACATTGACAACCGTTCTGTTAGATAGCTGCGTTTTGGATTTAGAAGGAGATATTTACCTGTGCTTACTGCTGTTTCTTCCATATGCCGGTAATGGGCTGAAAACGCCTGTTTTGGGACTCTGCAGAGAAAGTGTTTGCAGACTGCTGAATCCACACACGGGTTTAACTCTGGAAGTTGAGTGCACACATTGACAACCGTTCTGTTAGATAGCTGCGTTTTGGATTTAGAAGCAGATATCTCCCTGTGCTTACTGCTGTTTCTTCCATATGCCGGTAATGGGCTGAAAACGCCTGTTTGGGGACTCTGCAGAGAAAGTGTTTGCAGACTGCTGAATCCACACACGGGTTTAACTCTGGAAGTTGAGTGCACACATTGACAACCGTTCTGTTAGATAGCTGCGTTTTGGATTTAGAAGCAGATATTTCCCTGTGCTTACTGCTGTTTCTTCCATATGCCGGTAATGGGCTGAAAAAGCCTGTTTGGGGACTCTGCAGAGAAAGTGTTTGCAGACTGCTGAATCCACACACGGGTTTAACTCTGGAAGTTGAGTGCACACATTGACAACCGTTCTGGTAGATAGCTGCGTTTTGGATTTAGAAGCAGATATTTCCCTGTGCTTACTGCTGTTTCTTCCATATGCCGGTATTGGGCTGAAAACGCCTGTTTTGGGACTCTGCAGAGAAAGTGTTTGCAGACTGCTGAATACACACACGGGTTTAACTCTGGAAGTTGAGTGCACACATTGACAACCGTTCTGTTAGATAGCTGCGTTTTGGATTTAGAAGCAGATATTTCCCTGTGCTTACTGCTGTTTCTTCCATATGCCGGTAATGGGCTGAAAACGCCTGTTTGGGGACTCTGCAGAGAAAGTGTTTGCAGACTGCTGAATCCACACACCGGTTTAACTCTGGAAGTTGAGTGCACACATTGACAATCGTTCTGTTAGATAGCTGCGTTTTGGATTTAGAAGCAGATATCTCCCTGTGCTTACTACTGTTGCTTCCATATGCCGGTAATGGGCTGAAAACGCCTGTTTGGGGACTCTGCAGAGAAAGTGTTTGCAGACTGCTGAATCCACACACGGGTTTAACTCTGGAAGTTGAGTGCACACATTGACAACCGTTCTGGTAGATAGCTGCGTTTTGGATTTAGAAGCAGATATTTCCCTGTGCTTACTGCTGTTGCTTCCATATGCCGGTAATGGGCTGAAAACGCCTGTTTTGGGACTCTGCAGAGAAAGTGTTTGCAGACTGCTGAATCCACACACGGGTTTAACTCTGGAAGTTGAGTGCACACATTGACAACCGTTCTGTTAGATAGCTGCGTTTTGGATTTAGAAGCAGATATTTCCCTGTGCTTACTGCTGTTTATTCCATATGCCGGTAATGGGCTGAAAACGCCTGTTTTGGGACTCTGCAGAGAAACTGTTTGCAGACTGCTGAATCCACACACGGGTTTAACTCTGGAAGTTGAGTGCACACATTGACAACCGTTCTGTTAGATAGCTGCGTTTTGGATTTAGAAGCAGATATTTCCCTGTGCTTACTGCTGTTGCTTCCATATGCCGGTAACGGGCTGAAAACGCCTATTTTGGGACTCTGCAGAGAAAGTGTTTGCAGACTGCTGAATCCACACACGGGTTTAACTCTGGAAGTTGAGTGCACACATTGACAACCGTTCTGTTAGATAGCTGCGTTTTGGATTTAGAAGCAGATATTTCCCTGGGCTTACTGCTGTTTCTTCCATATGCCGGTAATGGGCTGAAAACGCCTGTTTTGGGACTCTGCAGAGAAAGTGTTTGCAGACTGCTGAATCCACACAGGGTTTAACTCTGGAAGTTGAGTGCACACATTGACAACCGTTCTGTTAGATAGCTGCGTTTTGGATTTAGAAGCAGATATTTCGCTGTGCTTACTGCTGTTTCTTCCATATGCCGGTAATGGGCTGAAAACGCCTGTTTGGGGACTCTGCAGAGAAAGTGTTTGCAGACTGCTGAATCCACACACGGGTTTAACTCTGGAAGTTGAGTGCACACATTGACAACCGTTCTGTTAGATAGCTGCGTTTTGGATTTAGAAGCAGATATTTCCCTGTGCTTACTGCTGTTTCTTCCATATGCCGGTAATGGGCTGAAAACGCCTGTTTGGGGACTCTGCAGAGAAAGTGTTTGCAGACTGCTGAATCCACACCCGGGTTTAACTCTGGAAGTTGAGTGCACACATTGACAACCGTTCTGTTAGATAGCTGCGTTTTGGATTTAGAAGCAGATATTTCCCTGTGCTTACTGCTGTTTCTTCCATATGCCGGTAATGGGCTGAAAACGCCTGTTTGGGGACTCTGCAGAGAAAGTGTTTGCAGACTGCTGAATCCACACACGGGTTTAACTCTGGAAGTTGAGTGCACACATTGACAACCGTTCTGTTAGATAGCTGCGTTTTGGATTTAGAAGCAGATATTTCCCTGGGCTTACTGCTGTTTCTTCCATATGCCGGTAATGGGCTGAAAACGCCTGTTTTGGGACTCTGCAGAGAAAGTGTTTGCAGACTGCTGAATCCACACACGGGTTTAACTCTGGAAGTTGAGTGCACACATTGACAACCGTTCTGTTAGATAGCTGCGTTTTGGATTTAGAAGCAGATATTTCCCTGTGCTTACTGCTGTTTCTTCCATATGCCGGTAATGGGCTGAAAACGCCTGTTTGGGGACTCTGCAGAGAAAGTGTTTGCAGACTGCTGAATCCACACACGGGTTTAACTCTGGAAGTTGAGTGCACACATTGACAACCGTTCTGTTAGATAGCTGCGTTTTGGATTTAGAAGCAGATATTTCCCTGTGCTTACTGCTGTTGCTTCCATATGCCGGTAATGGGCTGAAAACGCCTGTTTTGGGACTCTGCAGAGAAAGTGTTTGCAGACTGCTGAATCCACACACGGGTTTAACTCTGGAAGTTGAGTGCACACATTGACAACCGTTCTGTTAGATAGCTGCGTTTTGGATTTAGAAGCAGATATTTCCCTGTGCTTACTGCTGTTTCTTCCATATGCCGGTAATGGGCTGAAAACGCCTGTTTTGGGACTCTGCAGAGAAAGTGTTTGCAGACTGCTGAATCCACACACGGGTTGAACTCTGGAAGTTGAGTGTACACATTGACAACCGTTCTGTTAGATAGCTGCGTTTTGGATTTAGAAGCAGATATTTCCCTGGGCTTACTGCTGTTTCTTCCATATGCCGGTAATGGGCTGAAAACGCCTGTTTGGGGACTCTGCAGAGAAAGTGTTTGCAGACTGCTGAATCCACACACGGGTTTAACTCTGGAAGTTGAGTGCACACATTGACAACCGTTCTGTTAGATAGCTGCGTTTTGGATTTAGAAGCAGATATTTCCCTGTGCTTACTGCTGTTTCTTCCATATGCCGGTAATGGGCTGAAAACGCCTGTTTGGGGACTCTGCAGAGAAAGTGTTTGCAGACTGCTGAATCCACACACGGGTTTAACTCTGGAAGTTGAGTGCACACATTGACAACCGTTCTGTTAGATAGCTGCGTTTTGGATTTAGAAGCAGATATTTCCCTGTGCTTACTGCTGTTTCTTCCATATGCCGGTAATGGGCTGAAAACGCCTGTTTTGGGACTCTGCAGAGAAAGTGTTTGCAGACTGCTGAATCCACACACGGGTTTAACTCTGGAAGTTGAGTGCACACATTGACAACCGTTCTGTTAGATAGCTGCGTTTTGGATTTAGAAGCAGATATTTCCCTGTGCTTACTGCTGTTGCTTCCATATGCCGGTAATGGGCTGAAAACGCCTGTTTTGGGACTCTGCAGAGAAAGTGTTTGCAGACTGCTGAATCCACACACGGGTTTAACTCTGGAAGTTGAGTGCACACATTGACAACCGTTCTGTTAGATAGCTGCGTTTTGGATTTAGAAGCAGATATTTCCCTGTGCTTACTGCTGTTTCTTCCATATGCCGGTAATGGGCTGAAAACGCCTGTTTGGGGACTCTGCAGAGAAAGTGTTTGCAGACTGCTGAATCCACACACGGGTTTAACTCTGGAAGTTGAGTGCACACATTGACAACCGTTCTGTTAGATAGCTGCGTTTTGGATTTAGAAGCAGATATTTCCCTGTGCTTACTGCTGTTTCTTCCATATGCCGGTAATGGAGTGAAAACGCCTGTTTTGGGACTCTGCAGAGAAAGTGTTTGCAGACTGCTGAATCCACACACGGGTTTAACTCTGGAAGTTGAGTGCACACATTGACAACCGTTCTGTTAGATAGCTGCGTTTTGGATTTAGAAGCAGATATTTCCCTGGGCTTACTGCTGTTTCTTCCATATGCCGGTAATGGGCTGAAAACGCCTGTTTGGGGACTCTGCAGAGAAAGTGTTTGCAGACTGCTGAATCCACACACGGGTTTAACTCTGGAAGTTGAGTGCACACATTGACAACCGTTCTGGTAGATAGCTGCGTTTTGGATTTAGAAGCAGATATTTCCCTGTGCTTACTGCTGTTTCTTCCATATGCCGGTATTGGGCTGAAAACGCCTGTTTTGGGACTCTGCAGAGAAAGTGTTTGCAGACTGCTGAATACACACACGGGTTTAACTCTGGAAGTTGAGTGCACACATTGACAACCGTTCTGTTAGATAGCTGCGTTTTGGATTTAGAAGCAGATATTTCCCTGGGCTTACTGCTGTTTCTTCCATATGCCGGTAATGGGCTGAAAACGCCTGTTTTGGGACTCTGCAGAGAAAGTGTTTGCAGACTTCTGAATCCACACACGGGTTTAACTCTGGAAGTTGAGTGCACACATTGACAACCGTTCTGTTAGATAGCTGCGTTTTGGATTTAGAAGGAGATATTTACCTGTGCTTACTGCTGTTTCTTCCATATGCCGGTAATGGGCTGAAAACGCCTGTTTTGGGACTCTGCAGAGAAAGTGTTTGCAGACTGCTGAATCCACACACGGGTTTAACTCTGGAAGTTGAGTGCACACATTGACAACCGTTCTGTTAGATAGCTGCGTTTTGGATTTAGAAGCAGATATTTCCCTGTGCTTACTGCTGTTTCTTCCATATGCCGGTAAAGGGCTGAAAACGCCTGTTTTGGGACTCTGCAGAGAAAGTGTTTGCAGACTGCTGAATCCACACACGGGTTTAACTCTGGAAGTTGAGTGCACACATTGACAACCGTTCTGTTAGATAGCTGCGTTTTGGATTTAGAAGCAGATATTTCCCTGTGCTTACTGCCGTTTCTTCCATATGTCGGTAAAGGGCTGAAAACGCCTGTTTTGGGACTCTGCAGAGAAAGTGTTTGCAGACTGCTGAATCCACACACGGGTTTAACTCTGGAAGTTGAGTGCACACATTGACAACCGTTCTGTTAGATAGCTGCGTTTTGGATTTAGAAGCAGATATTTCCCTGTGCTTACTGCCGTTTCTTCCATATGCCGGTAAAGGGCTGAAAACGCCTGTTTTGGGACTCTGCAGAGAAAGTGTTTGCAGACTGCTGAATCCACACACGGGTTTAACTCTGGAAGTTGAGTGCACACATTGACAACCGTTCTGTTAGATAGCTGCGTTTTGGATTTAGAAGCAGATATTTCCCTGTGCTTACTGCTGTTTCTTCCATATGCCGGTAATGGGCTGAAAACGCCTGTTTTGGGACTCTGCAGAGAAAGTGTTTGCAGACTGCTGAATCCACACACGGGTTGAACTCTGGAAGTTGAGTGTACACATTGACAACCGTTCTGTTAGATAGCTGCGTTTTGGATTTAGAAGCAGATATTTCCCTGGGCTTACTGCTGTTTCTTCCATATGCCGGTAATGGGCTGAAAACGCCTGTTTGGGGACTCTGCAGAGAAAGTGTTTGCAGACTGCTGAATCCACACACGGGTTTAACTCTGGAAGTTGAGTGCACACATTGACAACCGTTCTGTTAGATAGCTGCGTTTTGGATTTAGAAGCAGATATTTCCCTGTGCTTACTGCTGTTTCTTCCATATGCCGGTAATGGGCTGAAAACGCCTGTTTGGGGACTCTGCAGAGAAAGTGTTTGCAGACTGCTGAATCCACACACGGGTTTAACTCTGGAAGTTGAGTGCACACATTGACAACCGTTCTGTTAGATAGCTGCGTTTTGGATTTAGAAGCAGATATTTCCCTGTGCTTACTGCTGTTTCTTCCATATGCCGGTAATGGGCTGAAAACGCCTGTTTTGGGACTCTGCAGAGAAAGTGTTTGCAGACTGCTGAATCCACACACGGGTTTAACTCTGGAAGTTGAGTGCACACATTGACAACCGTTCTGTTAGATAGCTGCGTTTTGGATTTAGAAGCAGATATTTCCCTGTGCTTACTGCTGTTGCTTCCATATGCCGGTAATGGGCTGAAAACGCCTGTTTTGGGACTCTGCAGAGAAAGTGTTTGCAGACTGCTGAATCCACACACGGGTTTAACTCTGGAAGTTGAGTGCACACATTGACAACCGTTCTGTTAGATAGCTGCGTTTTGGATTTAGAAGCAGATATTTCCCTGTGCTTACTGCTGTTTCTTCCATATGCCGGTAATGGGCTGAAAACGCCTGTTTGGGGACTCTGCAGAGAAAGTGTTTGCAGACTGCTGAATCCACACACGGGTTTAACTCTGGAAGTTGAGTGCACACATTGACAACCGTTCTGTTAGATAGCTGCGTTTTGGATTTAGAAGCAGATATTTCCCTGTGCTTACTGCTGTTTCTTCCATATGCCGGTAATGGAGTGAAAACGCCTGTTTTGGGACTCTGCAGAGAAAGTGTTTGCAGACTGCTGAATCCACACACGGGTTTAACTCTGGAAGTTGAGTGCACACATTGACAACCGTTCTGTTAGATAGCTGCGTTTTGGATTTAGAAGCAGATATTTCCCTGGGCTTACTGCTGTTTCTTCCATATGCCGGTAATGGGCTGAAAACGCCTGTTTGGGGACTCTGCAGAGAAAGTGTTTGCAGACTGCTGAATCCACACACGGGTTTAACTCTGGAAGTTGAGTGCACACATTGACAACCGTTCTGGTAGATAGCTGCGTTTTGGATTTAGAAGCAGATATTTCCCTGTGCTTACTGCTGTTTCTTCCATATGCCGGTATTGGGCTGAAAACGCCTGTTTTGGGACTCTGCAGAGAAAGTGTTTGCAGACTGCTGAATACACACACGGGTTTAACTCTGGAAGTTGAGTGCACACATTGACAACCGTTCTGTTAGATAGCTGCGTTTTGGATTTAGAAGCAGATATTTCCCTGGGCTTACTGCTGTTTCTTCCATATGCCGGTAATGGGCTGAAAACGCCTGTTTTGGGACTCTGCAGAGAAAGTGTTTGCAGACTTCTGAATCCACACACGGGTTTAACTCTGGAAGTTGAGTGCACACATTGACAACCGTTCTGTTAGATAGCTGCGTTTTGGATTTAGAAGGAGATATTTACCTGTGCTTACTGCTGTTTCTTCCATATGCCGGTAATGGGCTGAAAACGCCTGTTTTGGGACTCTGCAGAGAAAGTGTTTGCAGACTGCTGAATCCACACACGGGTTTAACTCTGGAAGTTGAGTGCACACATTGACAACCGTTCTGTTAGATAGCTGCGTTTTGGATTTAGAAGCAGATATCTCCCTGTGCTTACTGCTGTTTCTTCCATATGCCGGTAATGGGCTGAAAACGCCTGTTTGGGGACTCTGCAGAGAAAGTGTTTGCAGACTGCTGAATCCACACCCGGGTTTAACTCTGGAAGTTGAGTGCACACATTGACAACCGTTCTGTTAGATAGCTGCGTTTTGGATTTAGAAGCAGATATTTCCCTGTGCTTACTGCTGTTTCTTCCATATGCCGGTAATGGGCTGAAAAAGCCTGTTTGGGGACTCTGCAGAGAAAGTGTTTGCAGACTGCTGAATCCACACACGGGTTTAACTCTGGAAGTTGAGTGCACACATTGACAACCGTTCTGGTAGATAGCTGCGTTTTGGATTTAGAAGCAGATATTTCCCTGTGCTTACTGCTGTTTCTTCCATATGCCGGTATTGGGCTGAAAACGCCTGTTTTGGGACTCTGCAGAGAAAGTGTTTGCAGACTGCTGAATACACACACGGGTTTAACTCTGGAAGTTGAGTGCACACATTGACAACCGTTCTGTTAGATAGCTGCGTTTTGGATTTAGAAGCAGATATTTCCCTGTGCTTACTGCTGTTTCTTCCATATGCCGGTAATGGGCTGAAAACGCCTGTTTGGGGACTCTGCAGAGAAAGTGTTTGCAGACTGCTGAATCCACACACCGGTTTAACTCTGGAAGTTGAGTGCACACATTGACAATCGTTCTGTTAGATAGCTGCGTTTTGGATTTAGAAGCAGATATCTCCCTGTGCTTACTACTGTTGCTTCCATATGCCGGTAATGGGCTGAAAACGCCTGTTTGGGGACTCTGCAGAGAAAGTGTTTGCAGACTGCTGAATCCACACACGGGTTTAACTCTGGAAGTTGAGTGCACACATTGACAACCGTTCTGTTAGATAGCTGCGTTTTGGATTTAGAAGCAGATATTTCCCTGTGCTTACTGCTGTTGCTTCCATATGCCGGTAATGGGCTGAAAACGCCTGTTTTGGGACTCTGCAGAGAAAGTGTTTGCAGACTGCTGAATCCACACACGGGTTTAACTCTGGAAGTTGAGTGCACACATTGACAACCGTTCTGTTAGATAGCTGCGTTTTGGATTTAGAAGCAGATATTTCCCTGTGCTTACTGCTGTTTATTCCATATGCCGGTAATGGGCTGAAAACGCCTGTTTTGGGACTCTGCAGAGAAACTGTTTGCAGACTGCTGAATCCACACACGGGTTTAACTCTGGAAGTTGAGTGCACACATTGACAACCGTTCTGTTAGATAGCTGCGTTTTGGATTTAGAAGCAGATATTTCCCTGTGCTTACTGCTGTTGCTTCCATATGCCGGTAATGGGCTGAAAACGCCTATTTTGGGACTCTGCAGAGAAAGTGTTTGCAGACTGCTGAATCCACACACGGGTTTAACTCTGGAAGTTGAGTGCACACATTGACAACCGTTCTGTTAGATAGCTGCGTTTTCGATTTAGAAGCAGATATTTCCCTGGGCTTACTGCTGTTTCTTCCATATGCCGGTAATGGGCTGAAAACGCCTGTTTTGGGACTCTGCAGAGAAAGTGTTTGCAGACTGCTGAATCCACACAGGGTTTAACTCTGGAAGTTGAGTGCACACATTGACAACCGTTCTGTTAGATAGCTGCGTTTTGGATTTAGAAGCAGATATTTCCCTGTGCTTACTGCTGTTTCTTCCATATGCCGGTAATGGGCTGAAAACGCCTGTTTGGGGACTCTGCAGAGAAAGTGTGTGCAGACTGCTGAATCCACACACGGGTTTAACTCTGGAAGTTGAGTGCACACATTGACAACCGTTCTGTTAGATAGCTGCGTTTTGGATTTAGAAGCAGATATTTCCCTGGGCTTACTGCTGTTTCTTCCATATGCCGGTAATGGGCTGAAAACGCCTGTTTTGGGACTCTGCAGAGAAAGTGTTTGCAGACTGCTGAATCCACACAGGGTTTAACTCTGGAAGTTGAGTGCACACATTGACAACCGTTCTGTTAGATAGCTGCGTTTTGGATTTAGAAGCAGATATTTCCCTGTGCTTACTGCTGTTTCTTCCATATGCCGGTAATGGGCTGAAAACGCCTGTTTGGGGACTCTGCAGAGAAAGTGTGTGCAGACTGCTGAATCCACACACGGGTTTAACTCTGGAAGTTGAGTGCACACATTGACAACCGTTCTGTTAGATAGCTGCGTTTTGGATTTAGAAGCAGATATTTCCCTGTGCTTACTGCTGTTTCTTCCATATGCCGGTAATGGGCTGAAAACGCCTGTTTGGGGACTCTGCAGAGAAAGTGTTTGCAGACTGCTGAATCCACACACCGGTTTAACTCTGGAAGTTGAGTGCACACATTGACAATCGTTCTGTTAGATAGCTGCGTTTTGGATTTAGAAGCAGATATCTCCCTGTGCTTACTACTGTTGCTTCCATATGCCGGTAATGGGCTGAAAACGCCTGTTTGGGGACTCTGCAGAGAAAGTGTTTGCAGACTGCTGAATCCACACACGGGTTTAACTCTGGAAGTTGAGTGCACACATTGACAACCGTTCTGGTAGATAGCTGCGTTTTGGATTTAGAAGCAGATATTTCCCTGTGCTTACTGCTGTTGCTTCCATATGCCGGTAATGGGCTGAAAACGCCTGTTTTGGGACTCTGCAGAGAAAGTGTTTGCAGACTGCTGAATCCACACACGGGTTTAACTCTGGAAGTTGAGTGCACACATTGACAACCGTTCTGTTAGATAGCTGCGTTTTGGATTTAGAAGCAGATATTTCCCTGTGCTTACTGCTGTTTATTCCATATGCCGGTAATGGGCTGAAAACGCCTGTTTTGGGACTCTGCAGAGAAAGTGTTTGCAGACTGCTGAATCCACACACGGGTTTAACTCTGGAAGTTGAGTGCACACATTGACAACCGTTCTGTTAGATAGCTGCGTTTTGGATTTAGAAGCAGATATTTCCCTGTGCTTACTGCTGTTGCTTCCATATGCCGGTAACGGGCTGAAAACGCCTATTTTGGGACTCTGCAGAGAAAGTGTTTGCAGACTGCTGAATCCACACACGGGTTTAACTCTGGAAGTTGAGTGCACACATTGACAACCGTTCTGTTAGATAGCTGCGTTTTGGATTTAGAAGCAGATATTTCCCTGTGCTTACTGCTGTTGCTTCCATATGCCGGTAACGGGCTGAAAACGCCTGTTTTGGGACTCTGCAGAGAAAGTGTTTGCAGACTGCTGAATCCACACAGGGTTTAACTCTGGAAGTTGAGTGCACACATTGACAACCGTTCTGTTAGATAGCTGCGTTTTGGATTTAGAAGCAGATATTTCGCTGTGCTTACTGCTGTTTCTTCCATATGCCGGTAATGGGCTGAAAACGCCTGTTTGGGGACTCTGCAGAGAAAGTGTTTGCAGACTGCTGAATCCACACACGGGTTTAACTCTGGAAGTTGAGTGCACACATTGACAACCGTTCTGTTAGATAGCTGCGTTTTGGATTTAGAAGCAGATATTTCCCTGTGCTTACTGCTGTTTCTTCCATATGCCGGTAATGGGCTGAAAACGCCTGTTTGGGGACTCTGCAGGGAAAGTGTTTGCAGACTGCTGAATCCACACCCGGGTTTAACTCTGGAAGTTGAGTGCACACATTGACAACCGTTCTGTTAGATAGCTGCGTTTTGGATTTAGAAGCAGATATTTCCCTGTGCTTACTGCTGTTTCTTCCATATGCCGGTAATGGGCTGAAAACGCCTGTTTGGGGACTCTGCAGAGAAAGTGTTTGCAGACTGCTGAATCCACACACGGGTTTAACTCTGGAAGTTGAGTGCACACATTGACAACCGTTCTGTTAGATAGCTGCGTTTTGGATTTAGAAGCAGATATTTCCCTGGGCTTACTGCTGTTTCTTCCATATGCCGGTAATGGGCTGAAAACGCCTGTTTTGGGACTCTGCAGAGAAAGTGTTTGCAGACTGCTGAATCCACACACGGGTTTAACTCTGGAAGTTGAGTGCACACATTGACAACCGTTCTGTTAGTAGCTGCGTTTTGGATTTAGAAGCAGATATTTCCCTGTGCTTACTGCTGTTTCTTCCATATGCCGGTAATGGGCTGAAAACGCCTGTTTGGGGACTCTGCAGAGAAAGTGTTTGCAGACTGCTGAATCCACACACGGGTTTAACTCTGGAAGTTGAGTGCACACATTGACAACCGTTCTGTTAGATAGCTGCGTTTTGGATTTAGAAGCAGATATTTCCCTGTGCTTACTGCTGTTGCTTCCATATGCCGGTAATGGGCTGAAAACGCCTGTTTTGGGACTCTGCAGAGAAAGTGTTTGCAGACTGCTGAATCCACACACGGGTTTAACTCTGGAAGTTGAGTGCACACATTGACAACCGTTCTGTTAGATAGCTGCGTTTTGGATTTAGAAGCAGATATTTCCCTGTGCTTACTGCTGTTTCTTCCATATGCCGGTAATGGGCTGAAAAACGCCTGTTTTGGGACTCTGCAGAGAAAGTGTTTGCAGACTGCTGAATCCACACACGGGTTTAACTCTGGAAGTTGAGTGTACACATTGACAACCGTTCTGTTAGATAGCTGCGTTTTGGATTTAGAAGCAGATATTTCCCTGGGCTTACTGCTGTTTCTTCCATATGCCGGTAATGGGCTGAAAACGCCTGTTTGGGGACTCTGCAGAGAAAGTGTTTGCAGACTGCTGAATCCACACACGGGTTTAACTCTGGAAGTTGAGTGCACACATTGACAACCGTTCTGTTAGATAGCTGCGTTTTGGATTTAGAAGCAGATATTTCCCTGTGCTTACTGCTGTTTCTTCCATATGCCGGTAATGGGCTGAAAACGCCTGTTTGGGGACTCTGCAGAGAAAGTGTTTGCAGACTGCTGAATCCACACACGGGTTTAACTCTGGAAGTTGAGTGCACACATTGACAACCGTTCTGTTAGATAGCTGCGTTTTGGATTTAGAAGCAGATATTTCCCTGTGCTTACTGCTGTTTCTTCCATATGCCGGTAATGGGCTGAAAACGCCTGTTTTGGGACTCTGCAGAGAAAGTGTTTGCAGACTGCTGAATCCACACACGGGTTTAACTCTGGAAGTTGAGTGCACACATTGACAACCGTTCTGTTAGATAGCTGCGTTTTGGATTTAGAAGCAGATATTTCCCTGTGCTTACTGCTGTTGCTTCCATATGCCGGTAATGGGCTGAAAACGCCTGTTTTGGGACTCTGCAGAGAAAGTGTTTGCAGACTGCTGAATCCACACACGGGTTTAACTCTGGAAGTTGAGTGCACACATTGACAACCGTTCTGTTAGATAGCTGCGTTTTGGATTTAGAAGCAGATATTTCCCTGTGCTTACTGCTGTTTCTTCCATATGCCGGTAATGGGCTGAAAACGCCTGTTTGGGGACTCTGCAGAGAAAGTGTTTGCAGACTGCTGAATCCACACACGGGTTTAACTCTGGAAGTTGAGTGCACACATTGACAACCGTTCTGTTAGATAGCTGCGTTTTGGATTTAGAAGCAGATATTTCCCTGTGCTTACTGCTGTTTCTTCCATATGCCGGTAATGGAGTGAAAACGCCTGTTTTGGGACTCTGCAGAGAAAGTGTTTGCAGACTTCTGAATCCACACACGGGTTTAACTCTGGAAGTTGAGTGCACACATTGACAACCGTTCTGTTAGATAGCTGCGTTTTGGATTTAGAAGCAGATATTTCCCTGTGCTTACTGCTGTTGCTTCCATATGCCGGTAATGGGCTGAAAACGCCTGTTTTGGGACTCTGCAGAGAAAGTGTTTGCAGACTGCTGAATCCACACACGGGTTTAACTCTGGAAGTTGAGTGCACACATTGACAACCGTTCTGTTAGATAGCTGCGTTTTGGATTTAGAAGCAGATATTTCCCTGTGCTTACTGCTGTTTATTCCATATGCCGGTAATGGGCTGAAAACGCCTGTTTTGGGACTCTGCAGAGAAACTGTTTGCAGACTGCTGAATCCACACACGGGTTTAACTCTGGAAGTTGAGTGCACACATTGACAACCGTTCTGTTAGATAGCTGCGTTTTGGATTTAGAAGCAGATATTTCCCTGTGCTTACTGCTGTTGCTTCCATATGCCGGTAATGGGCTGAAAACGCCTATTTTGGGACTCTGCAGAGAAAGTGTTTGCAGACTGCTGAATCCACACACGGGTTTAACTCTGGAAGTTGAGTGCACACATTGACAACCGTTCTGTTAGATAGCTGCGTTTTCGATTTAGAAGCAGATATTTCCCTGGGCTTACTGCTGTTTCTTCCATATGCCGGTAATGGGCTGAAAACGCCTGTTTTGGGACTCTGCAGAGAAAGTGTTTGCAGACTGCTGAATCCACACAGGGTTTAACTCTGGAAGTTGAGTGCACACATTGACAACCGTTCTGTTAGATAGCTGCGTTTTGGATTTAGAAGCAGATATTTCCCTGTGCTTACTGCTGTTTCTTCCATATGCCGGTAATGGGCTGAAAACGCCTGTTTGGGGACTCTGCAGAGAAAGTGTGTGCAGACTGCTGAATCCACACACGGGTTTAACTCTGGAAGTTGAGTGCACACATTGACAACCGTTCTGTTAGATAGCTGCGTTTTGGATTAGAAGCAGATATTTCCCTGGGCTTACTGCTGTTTCTTCCATATGCCGGTTAATGGGCTGAAAACGCCTGTTTTGGGACTCTGCAGAGAAAGTGTTTGCAGACTGCTGAATCCACACAGGGTTTAACTCTGGAAGTTGAGTGCACACATTGACAACCGTTCTGTTAGATAGCTGCGTTTTGGATTTAGAAGCAGATATTTCCCTGTGCTTACTGCTGTTTCTTCCATATGCCGGTAATGGGCTGAAAACGCCTGTTTGGGGACTCTGCAGAGAAAGTGTGTGCAGACTGCTGAATCCACACACGGGTTTAACTCTGGAAGTTGAGTGCACACATTGACAACCGTTCTGTTAGATAGCTGCGTTTTGGATTTAGAAGCAGATATTTCCCTGTGCTTACTGCTGTTTCTTCCATATGCCGGTAATGGGCTGAAAACGCCTGTTTGGGGACTCTGCAGAGAAAGTGTTTGCAGACTGCTGAATCCACACACCGGTTTAACTCTGGAAGTTGAGTGCACACATTGACAATCGTTCTGTTAGATAGCTGCGTTTTGGATTTAGAAGCAGATATCTCCCTGTGCTTACTACTGTTGCTTCCATATGCCGGTAATGGGCTGAAAACGCCTGTTTGGGGACTCTGCAGAGAAAGTGTTTGCAGACTGCTGAATCCACACACGGGTTTAACTCTGGAAGTTGAGTGCACACATTGACAACCGTTCTGGTAGATAGCTGCGTTTTGGATTTAGAAGCAGATATTTCCCTGTGCTTACTGCTGTTGCTTCCATATGCCGGTAATGGGCTGAAAACGCCTGTTTTGGGACTCTGCAGAGAAAGTGTTTGCAGACTGCTGAATCCACACACGGGTTTAACTCTGGAAGTTGAGTGCACACATTGACAACCGTTCTGTTAGATAGCTGCGTTTTGGATTTAGAAGCAGATATTTCCCTGTGCTTACTGCTGTTTATTCCATATGCCGGTAATGGGCTGAAAACGCCTGTTTTGGGACTCTGCAGAGAAACTGTTTGCAGACTGCTGAATCCACACACGGGTTTAACTCTGGAAGTTGAGTGCACACATTGACAACCGTTTCTGTTAGATAGCTGCGTTTTGGATTTAGAAGCAGATATTTCCCTGTGCTTACTGCTGTTGCTTCCATATGCCGGTAACGGGCTGAAAACGCCTATTTTGGGACTCTGCAGAGAAAGTGTTTGCAGACTGCTGAATCCACACACGGGTTTAACTCTGGAAGTTGAGTGCACACATTGACAACCGTTCTGTTAGATAGCTGCGTTTTGGATTTAGAAGCAGATATTTCCCTGTGCTTACTGCTGTTGCTTCCATATGCCGGTAACGGGCTGAAAACGCCTGTTTTGGGACTCTGCAGAGAAAGTGTTTGCAGACTGCTGAATCCACACAGGGTTTAACTCTGGAAGTTGAGTGCACACATTGACAACCGTTCTGTTAGATAGCTGCGTTTTTGGATTTAGAAGCAGATATTTCGCTGTGCTTACTGCTGTTTCTTCCATATGCCGGTAATGGGCTGAAAACGCCTGTTTGGGGACTCTGCAGAGAAAGTGTTTGCAGACTGCTGAATCCACACACGGGTTTAACTCTGGAAGTTGAGTGCACACATTGACAACCGTTCTGTTAGATAGCTGCGTTTTGGATTTAGAAGCAGATATTTCCCTGTGCTTACTGCTGTTTTCTTCCATATGCCGGTAATGGGCTGAAAACGCCTGTTTGGGGACTCTGCAGGGAAAGTGTTTGCAGACTGCTGAATCCACACCCGGGTTTAACTCTGGAAGTTGAGTGCACACATTGACAACCGTTCTGTTAGATAGCTGCGTTTTGGATTTTAGAAGCAGATATTTCCTGTGCTTACTGCTGTTTCTTCCATATGCCGGTAATGGGCTGAAAACGCCTGTTTTGGGGACTCTGCAGAGAAAGTGTTTGCAGACTGCTGAATCCACACACGGGTTTAACTCTGGAAGTTGAGTGTGCACACATTGACAACCGTTCTGTTAGATAGCTGCGTTTGGATTTAGAAGCAGATATTTCCCTGGGCTTACTGCTGTTTCTTCCATATGCCGGTAATGGGCTGAAAACGCCTGTTTTGGGACTCTGCAGAGAAAGTGTTTGCAGACTGCTGAATCCACACACGGGTTTTAACTCTGGAAGTTGAGTGCACACATTGACAACCGTTCTGTTAGATAGCTGCGTTTTGGATTTAGAAGCAGATATTTCCCTGTGCTTACTGCTGTTTCTTCCATATGCCGGTAATGGGCTGAAAAACGCCTGTTTGGGGACTCTGCAGAGAAAGTGTTTGCAGACTGCTGAATCCACACACGGGTTTAACTCTGGAAGTTGAGTGCACACATTGACAACCGTTCTGTTAGATAGCTGCGTTTTGGATTTAGAAGCAGATATTTCCCTGTGCTTACTGCTGTTGCTTCCATATGCCGGGTAATGGGCTGAAAACGCCTGTTTTGGGACTCTGCAGAGAAAGTGTTTGCAGACTGCTGAATCCACACACGGGTTTAACTCTGGAAGTTGAGTGCACACATTGACAACCGTTCTGTTAGATAGCTGCGTTTTGGATTTAGAAGCAGATATTTCCCTGTGCTTACTGCTGTTTCTTCCATATGCCGGTAATGGGCTGAAAACGCCTGTTTTGGGACTCTGCAGAGAAAGTGTTTGCAGACTGCTGAATCCACACACGGGTTTAACTCTGGAAGTTGAGTGTACACATTGACAACCGTTCTGTTAGATAGCTGCGTTTTGGATTTAGAAGCAGATATTTCCCTGGGCTTACTGCTGTTTCTTCCATATGCCGGTAATGGGCTGAAAACGCCTGTTTGGGGACTCTGCAGAGAAAGTGTTTGCAGACTGCTGAATCCACTCACACGGGTTTAACTCTGGAAGTTGAGTGCACACATTGACAACCGTTCTGTTAGATAGCTGCGTTTTGGATTTAGAAGCAGATATTTCCCTGTGCTTACTGCTGTTTCTTCCATATGCCGGTAATGGGCTGAAAACGCCTGTTTGGGGACTCTGCAGAGAAAGTGTTTGCAGACTGCTGAATCCACACACGGGTTTAACTCTGGAAGTTGAGTGCACACATTGACAACCGTTCTGTTAGATAGCTGCGTTTTGGATTTAGAAGCAGATATTTCCCTGTGCTTACTGCTGTTTCTTCCATATGCCGGTAATGGGCTGAAAACGCCTGTTTTGGGACTCTGCAGAGAAAGTGTTTGCAGACTGCTGAATCCACACACGGGTTTAACTCTGGAAGTTGAGTGCACACATTGACAACCGTTCTGTTAGATAGCTGCGTTTTGGATTTAGAAGCAGATATTTCCCTGTGCTTACTGCTGTTGCTTCCATATGCCGGTAATGGGCTGAAAACGCCTGTTTTGGGACTCTGCAGAGAAAGTGTTTGCAGACTGCTGAATCCACACACGGGTTTAACTCTGGAAGTTGAGTGCACACATTGACAACCGTTCTGTTAGATAGCTGCGTTTTGGATTTAGAAGCAGATATTTCCCTGTGCTTACTGCTGTTTCTTCCATATGCCGGTAATGGGCTGAAAACGCCTGTTTGGGGACTCTGCAGAGAAAGTGTTTGCAGACTGCTGAATCCACACACGGGTTTAACTCTGGAAGTTGAGTGCACACATTGACAACCGTTCTGTTAGATAGCTGCGTTTTGGATTTAGAAGCAGATATTTCCCTGTGCTTACTGCTGTTTCTTCCATATGCCGGTAATGGAGTGAAAACGCCTGTTTTGGGACTCTGCAGAGAAAGTGTTTGCAGACTTCTGAATCCACACACGGGTTTAACTCTGGAAGTTGAGTGCACACATTGACAACCGTTCTGTTAGATAGCTGCGTTTTGGATTTAGAAGCAGATATTTCCCTGGGCTTACTGCTGTTTCTTCCATATGCCGGTAATGGGCTGAAAACGCCTGTTTGGGGACTCTGCAGAGAAAGTGTTTGCAGACTGCTGAATCCACACACGGGTTTAACTCTGGAAGTTGAGTGCACACATTGACAACCGTTCTGGTAGATAGCTGCGTTTTGGATTTAGAAGCAGATATTTCCCTGTGCTTACTGCTGTTTCTTCCATATGCCGGTATTGGGCTGAAAACGCCTGTTTTGGGACTCTGCAGAGAAAGTGTTTGCAGACTGCTGAATACACACACGGGTTTAACTCTGGAAGTTGAGTGCACACATTGACAACCGTTCTGTTAGATAGCTGCGTTTTGGATTTAGAAGCAGATATTTCCCTGGGCTTACTGCTGTTTCTTCCATATGCCGGTAATGGGCTGAAAACGCCTGTTTTGGGACTCTGCAGAGAAAGTGTTTGCAGACTTCTGAATCCACACACGGGTTTAACTCTGGAAGTTGAGTGCACACATTGACAACCGTTCTGTTAGATAGCTGCGTTTTGGATTTAGAAGGAGATATTTACCTGTGCTTACTGCTGTTTCTTCCATATGCCGGTAATGGGCTGAAAACGCCTGTTTTGGGACTCTGCAGAGAAAGTGTTTGCAGACTGCTGAATCCACACACGGGTTTAACTCTGGAAGTTGAGTGCACACATTGACAACCGTTCTGTTAGATAGCTGCGTTTTGGATTTAGAAGCAGATATCTCCCTGTGCTTACTGCTGTTTCTTCCATATGCCGGTAATGGGCTGAAAACGCCTGTTTGGGGACTCTGCAGAGAAAGTGTTTGCAGACTGCTGAATCCACACCCGGGTTTAACTCTGGAAGTTGAGTGCACACATTGACAACCGTTCTGTTAGATAGCTGCGTTTTGGATTTAGAAGCAGATATTTCCCTGTGCTTACTGCTGTTTCTTCCATATGCCGGTAATGGGCTGAAAAAGCCTGTTTGGGGACTCTGCAGAGAAAGTGTTTGCAGACTGCTGAATCCACACACGGGTTTAACTCTGGAAGTTGAGTGCACACATTGACAACCGTTCTGGTAGATAGCTGCGTTTTGGATTTAGAAGCAGATATTTCCCTGTGCTTACTGCTGTTTCTTCCATATGCCGGTATTGGGCTGAAAACGCCTGTTTTGGGACTCTGCAGAGAAAGTGTTTGCAGACTGCTGAATACACACACGGGTTTAACTCTGGAAGTTGAGTGCACACATTGACAACCGTTCTGTTAGATAGCTGCGTTTTGGATTTAGAAGCAGATATTTCCCTGTGCTTACTGCTGTTTCTTCCATATGCCGGTAATGGGCTGAAAACGCCTGTTTGGGGACTCTGCAGAGAAAGTGTTTGCAGACTGCTGAATCCACACACCGGTTTAACTCTGGAAGTTGAGTGCACACATTGACAATCGTTCTGTTAGATAGCTGCGTTTTGGATTTAGAAGCAGATATCTCCCTGTGCTTACTACTGTTGCTTCCATATGCCGGTAATGGGCTGAAAACGCCTGTTTGGGGACTCTGCAGAGAAAGTGTTTGCAGACTGCTGAATCCACACACGGGTTTAACTCTGGAAGTTGAGTGCACACATTGACAACCGTTCTGTTAGATAGCTGCGTTTTGGATTTAGAAGCAGATATTTCCCTGTGCTTACTGCTGTTGCTTCCATATGCCGGTAATGGGCTGAAAACGCCTGTTTTGGGACTCTGCAGAGAAAGTGTTTGCAGACTGCTGAATCCACACACGGGTTTAACTCTGGAAGTTGAGTGCACACATTGACAACCGTTCTGTTAGATAGCTGCGTTTTGGATTTAGAAGCAGATATTTCCCTGTGCTTACTGCTGTTTATTCCATATGCCGGTAATGGGCTGAAAACGCCTGTTTTGGGACTCTGCAGAGAAACTGTTTGCAGACTGCTGAATCCACACACGGGTTTAACTCTGGAAGTTGAGTGCACACATTGACAACCGTTCTGTTAGATAGCTGCGTTTTGGATTTAGAAGCAGATATTTCCCTGTGCTTACTGCTGTTGCTTCCATATGCCGGTAATGGGCTGAAAACGCCTATTTTGGGACTCTGCAGAGAAAGTGTTTGCAGACTGCTGAATCCACACACGGGTTTAACTCTGGAAGTTGAGTGCACACATTGACAACCGTTCTGTTAGATAGCTGCGTTTTGGATTTAGAAGCAGATATTTCCCTGGGCTTACTGCTGTTTCTTCCATATGCCGGTAATGGGCTGAAAACGCCTGTTTTGGGACTCTGCAGAGAAAGTGTTTGCAGACTGCTGAATCCACACAGGGTTTAACTCTGGAAGTTGAGTGCACACATTGACAACCGTTCTGTTAGATAGCTGCGTTTTGGATTTAGAAGCAGATATTTCCCTGTGCTTACTGCTGTTTCTTCCATATGCCGGTAATGGGCTGAAAACGCCTGTTTGGGGACTCTGCAGAGAAAGTGTGTGCAGACTGCTGAATCCACACACGGGTTTAACTCTGGAAGTTGAGTGCACACATTGACAACCGTTCTGTTAGATAGCTGCGTTTTGGATTTAGAAGCAGATATTTCCCTGTGCTTACTGCTGTTTCTTCCATATGCCGGTAATGGGCTGAAAACGCCTGTTTGGGGACTCTGCAGAGAAAGTGTTTGCAGACTGCTGAATCCACACCCGGGTTTAACTCTGGAAGTTGAGTGCACACATTGACAACCGTTCTGTTAGATAGCTGCGTTTTGGATTTAGAAGCAGATATTTCCCTGTGCTTACTGCTGTTTCTTCCATATGCCGGTAATGGGCTGAAAACGCCTGTTTGGGGACTCTGCAGAGAAAGTGTTTGCAGACTGCTGAATCCACACACGGGTTTAACTCTGGAAGTTGAGTGCACACATTGACAACCGTTCTGTTAGATAGCTGCGTTTTGGATTTAGAAGCAGATATTTCCCTGGGCTTACTGCTGTTTCTTCCATATGCCGGTAATGGGCTGAAAACGCCTGTTTTGGGACTCTGCAGAGAAAGTGTTTGCAGACTGCTGAATCCACACACGGGTTTAACTCTGGAAGTTGAGTGCACACATTGACAACCGTTCTGTTAGATAGCTGCGTTTTGGATTTAGAAGCAGATATTTCCCTGTGCTTACTGCTGTTTCTTCCATATGCCGGTAATGGGCTGAAAACGCCTGTTTGGGGACTCTGCAGAGAAAGTGTTTGCAGACTGCTGAATCCACACACGGGTTTAACTCTGGAAGTTGAGTGCACACATTGACAACCGTTCTGTTAGATAGCTGCGTTTTGGATTTAGAAGCAGATATTTCCCTGTGCTTACTGCTGTTGCTTCCATATGCCGGTAATGGGCTGAAAACGCCTGTTTTGGGACTCTGCAGAGAAAGTGTTTGCAGACTGCTGAATCCACACACGGGTTTAACTCTGGAAGTTGAGTGCACACATTGACAACCGTTCTGTTAGATAGCTGCGTTTTGGATTTAGAAGCAGATATTTCCCTGTGCTTACTGCTGTTTCTTCCATATGCCGGTAATGGGCTGAAAACGCCTGTTTTGGGACTCTGCAGAGAAAGTGTTTGCAGACTGCTGAATCCACACACGGGTTTAACTCTGGAAGTTGAGTGCACACATTGACAACCGTTCTGTTAGATAGCTGCGTTTTGGATTTAGAAGCAGATATTTCCCTGTGCTTACTGCTGTTGCTTCCATATGCCGGTAATGGGCTGAAAACGCCTGTTTTGGGACTCTGCAGAGAAAGTGTTTGCAGACTGCTGAATCCACACACGGGTTTAACTCTGGAAGTTGAGTGCACACATTGACAACCGTTCTGTTAGATAGCTGCGTTTTGGATTTAGAAGCAGATATTTCCCTGGGCTTACTGCTGTTTCTTCCATATGCCGGTAATGGGCTGAAAACGCCTGTTTTGGGACTCTGCAGAGAAAGTGTTTGCAGACTGCTGAATCCACACACGGGTTTAACTCTGGAAGTTGAGTGCACACATTGACAACCGTTCTGTTAGATAGCTGCGTTTTGGATTTAGAAGCAGATATTTCCCTGTGCTTACTGCTGTTTCTTCCATATGCCGGTAATGGGCTGAAAACGCCTGTTTGGGGACTCTGCAGAGAAAGTGTTTGCAGACTGCTGAATCCACACACGGGTTTAACTCTGGAAGTTGAGTGCACACATTGACAACCGTTCTGTTAGATAGCTGCGTTTTGGATTTAGAAGCAGATATTTCCCTGTGCTTACTGCTGTTTCTTCCATATGCCGGTAATGGGCTGAAAACGCCTGTTTGGGGACTCTGCAGAGAAAGTGTTTGCAGACTGCTGAATCCACACCCGGGTTTAACTCTGGAAGTTGAGTGCACACATTGACAACCGTTCTGTTAGATAGCTGCGTTTTGGATTTAGAAGCAGATATTTCCCTGTGCTTACTTCTGTTTCTTCCATATGCCGGTAATGGGCTGAAAACGCCTGTTTGGGGACTCTGCAGAGAAAGTGTTTGCAGACTGCTGAATCCACACACGGGTTTAACTCTGGAAGTTGAGTGCACACATTGACAACCGTTCTGTTAGATAGCTGCGTTTTGGATTTAGAAGCAGATATTTACCTGTGCTTACTGCTGTTTCTTCCATATGCCGGTAATGGGCTGAAAACGCCTGTTTTGGGACTCTGCAGAGAAACTGTTTGCAGACTGCTGAATCCACACACGGGTTTAACTCTGGAAGTTGAGTGCACACATTGACAACCGTTCTGTTAGATAGCTGCGTTTTGGATTTAGAAGCAGATATTTCCCTGTGCTTACTGCTGTTTCTTCCATATGCCGGTAATGGGCTAAAAACGCCTGTTTGGGGACTCTGCAGAGAAAGTGTTTGCAGACTGCTGAATCGACACCCGGGTTTAACTCTGGAAGTTGAGTGCACACATTGACAACCGTTCTGTTAGATAGCTGCGTTTTGGATTTAGAAGCAGATATTTCCCTGTGCTTACTGCTGTTTCTTCCATATGCCGGTAATGGGCTGAAAACGCCTGTTTGGGGACTCTGCAGAGAAAGTGTTTGCAGACTGCTGAATCCACACACGGGTTTAACTCTGGAAGTTGAGTGCACACATTGACAACCGTTCTGTTAGATAGCTGCGTTTTGGATTTAGAAGCAGATATTTCCCTGTGCTTACTGCTGTTTCTTCCATATGCCGGTAATGGAGTGAAAACGCCTGTTTTGGGACTCTGCAGAGAAAGTGTTTGCAGACTGCTGAATCCACACACGGGTTTAACTCTGGAAGTTGAGTGCACACATTGACAACCGTTCTGTTAGATAGCTGCGTTTTGGATTTAGAAGCAGATATTTCCCTGGGCTTACTGCTGTTTCTTCCATATGCCGGTAATGGGCTGAAAACGCCTGTTTGGGGACTCTGCAGAGAAAGTGTTTGCAGACTGCTGAATCCACACACGGGTTTAACTCTGGAAGTTGAGTGCACACATTGACAACCGTTCTGGTAGATAGCTGCGTTTTGGATTTAGAAGCAGATATTTCCCTGTGCTTACTGCTGTTGCTTCCATATGCCGGTATTGGGCTGAAAACGCCTGTTTTGGGACTCTGCAGAGAAAGTGTTTGCAGACTGCTGAATCCACACACGGGTTTAACTCTGGAAGTTGAGTGCACACATTGACAACCGTTCTGTTAGATAGCTGCGTTTTGGATTTAGAAGCAGATATTTCCCTGGGCTTACTGCTGTTTCTTCCATATGCCGGTAATGGGCTGAAAACGCCTGTTTTGGGACTCTGCAGAGAAAGTGTTTGCAGACTTCTGAATCCACACACGGGTTTAACTCTGGAAGTTGAGTGCACACATTGACAACCGTTCTGTTAGATAGCTGCGTTTTGGATTTAGAAGCAGATATTTACCTGTGCTTACTGCTGTTTCTTCCATATGCCGGTAATGGGCTGAAAACGCCTGTTTTGGGACTCTGCAGAGAAAGTGTTTGCAGACTGCTGAATCCACACACGGGTTTAACTCTGGAAGTTGAGTGCACACATTGACAACCGTTCTGTTAGATAGCTGCGTTTTGGATTTAGAAGCAGATATCTCCCTGTGCTTACTGCTGTTTCTTCCATATGCCGGTAATGGGCTGAAAACGCCTGTTTGGGGACTCTGCAGAGAAAGTGTTTGCAGACTGCTGAATCCACACTCGGGTTTAACTCTGGAAGTTGAGTGCACACATTGACAACCGTTCTGTTAGATAGCTGCGTTTTGGATTTAGAAGCAGATATTTCCCTGTGCTTACTGCTGTTTCTTCCATATGCCGGTAATGGGCTGAAAACGCCTGTTTGGGGACTCTGCAGAGAAAGTGTTTGCAGACTGCTGAATCCACACACGGGTTTAACTCTGGAAGTTGAGTGCACACATTGACAACCGTTCTGTTAGATAGCTGCGTTTTGGATTTAGAAGCAGATATTTCCCTGTGCTTACTGCTGTTTCTTCCATATGCCGGTAATGGGCTGAAAACGCCTGTTTGGGGACTCTGCAGAGAAAGTGTTTGCAGACTGCTGAATCCACACACCGGTTTAACTCTGGAAGTTGAGTGCACACATTGACAATCGTTCTGTTAGATAGCTGCGTTTTGGATTTAGAAGCAGATATCTCCCTGTGCTTACTACTGTTGCTTCCATATGCCGGTAATGGGCTGTAAACGCCTGTTTGGGGACTCTGCAGAGAAAGTGTTTGCAGACTGCTGAATCCACACACGGGTTTAACTCTGGAAGTTGAGTGCACACATTGACAACCGTTCTGTTAGATAGCTGCGTTTTGGATTTAGAAGCAGATATTTCCCTGGGCTTACTGCTGTTTCTTCCATATGCCGGTAATGGGCTGAAAACGCCTGTTTGGGGACTCTGCAGAGAAAGTGTTTGCAGACTGCTGAATCCACACACGGGTTTAACTCTGGAAGTTGAGTGCACACATTGACAACCGTTCTGGTAGATAGCTGCGTTTTGGATTTAGAAGCAGATATTTCCCTGTGCTTACTGCTGTTGCTTCCATATGCCGGTATTGGGCTGAAAACGCCTGTTTTGGGACTCTGCAGAGAAAGTGTTTGCAGACTGCTGAATACACACACGGGTTTAACTCTGGAAGTTGAGTGCACACATTGACAACCGTTCTGTTAGATAGCTGCGTTTTGGATTTAGAAGCAGATATTTCCCTGGGCTTACTGCTGTTTCTTCCATATGCCGGTAATGGGCTGAAAACGCCTGTTTTGGGACTCTGCAGAGAAAGTGTTTGCAGACTGCTGAATCCACACACGGGTTTAACTCTGGAAGTTGAGTGCACACATTGACAACCGTTCTGTTAGATAGCTGCGTTTTGGATTTAGAAGCAGATATCTCCCTGTGCTTACTGCTGTTTCTTCCATATGCCGGTAATGGGCTGAAAACGCCTGTTTGGGGACTCTGCAGAGAAAGTGTTTGCAGACTGCTGAATCCACACTCGGGTTTAACTCTGGAAGTTGAGTGCACACATTGACAACCGTTCTGTTAGATAGCTGCGTTTTGGATTTAGAAGCAGATATTTCCCTGTGCTTACTGCTGTTTCTTCCATATGCCGGTAATGGGCTGAAAACGCCTGTTTGGGGACTCTGCAGAGAAAGTGTTTGCAGACTGCTGAATCCACACACGGGTTTAACTCTGGAAGTTGAGTGCACACATTGACAACCGTTCTGTTAGATAGCTGCGTTTTGGATTTAGAAGCAGATATTTCCCTGTGCTTACTGCTGTTTCTTCCATATGCCGGTAATGGGCTGAAAACGCCTGTTTGGGGACTCTGCAGAGAAAGTGTTTGCAGACTGCTGAATCCACACACCGGTTTAACTCTGGAAGTTGAGTGCACACATTGACAATCGTTCTGTTAGATAGCTGCGTTTTGGATTTAGAAGCAGATATCTCCCTGTGCTTACTACTGTTGCTTCCATATGCCGGTAATGGGCTGTAAACGCCTGTTTGGGGACTCTGCAGAGAAAGTGTTTGCAGACTGCTGAATCCACACACGGGTTTAACTCTGGAAGTTGAGTGCACACATTGACAACCGTTCTGTTAGATAGCTGCGTTTTGGATTTAGAAGCAGATATTTCCCTGGGCTTACTGCTGTTTCTTCCATATGCCGGTAATGGGCTGAAAACGCCTGTTTGGGGACTCTGCAGAGAAAGTGTTTGCAGACTGCTGAATCCACACACGGGTTTAACTCTGGAAGTTGAGTGCACACATTGACAACCGTTCTGGTAGATAGCTGCGTTTTGGATTTAGAAGCAGATATTTCCCTGTGCTTACTGCTGTTGCTTCCATATGCCGGTATTGGGCTGAAAACGCCTGTTTTGGGACTCTGCAGAGAAAGTGTTTGCAGACTGCTGAATACACACACGGGTTTAACTCTGGAAGTTGAGTGCACACATTGACAACCGTTCTGTTAGATAGCTGCGTTTTGGATTTAGAAGCAGATATTTCCCTGGGCTTACTGCTGTTTCTTCCATATGCCGGTAATGGGCTGAAAACGCCTGTTTTGGGACTCTGCAGAGAAAGTGTTTGCAGACTGCTGAATCCACACACGGGTTTAACTCTGGAAGTTGAGTGCACACATTGACAACCGTTCTGTTAGATAGCTGCGTTTTGGATTTAGAAGCAGATATCTCCCTGTGCTTACTGCTGTTTCTTCCATATGCCGGTAATGGGCTGAAAACGCCTGTTTGGGGACTCTGCAGAGAAAGTGTTTGCAGACTGCTGAATCCACACTCGGGTTTAACTCTGGAAGTTGAGTGCACACATTGACAACCGTTCTGTTAGATAGCTGCGTTTTGGATTTAGAAGCAGATATTTCCCTGTGCTTACTGCTGTTTCTTCCATATGCCGGTAATGGGCTGAAAACGCCTGTTTGGGGACTCTGCAGAGAAAGTGTTTGCAGACTGCTGAATCCACACACGGGTTTAACTCTGGAAGTTGAGTGCACACATTGACAACCGTTCTGTTAGATAGCTGCGTTTTGGATTTAGAAGCAGATATTTCCCTGTGCTTACTGCTGTTTCTTCCATATGCCGGTAATGGGCTGAAAACGCCTGTTTGGGGACTCTGCAGAGAAAGTGTTTGCAGACTGCTGAATCCACACACCGGTTTAACTCTGGAAGTTGAGTGCACACATTGACAATCGTTCTGTTAGATAGCTGCGTTTTGGATTTAGAAGCAGATATCTCCCTGTGCTTACTACTGTTGCTTCCATATGCCGGTAATGGGCTGAAAACGCCTGTTTGGGGACTCTGCAGAGAAAGTGTTTGCAGACTGCTGAATCCACACACGGGTTTAACTCTGGAAGTTGAGTGCACACATTGACAACCGTTCTGTTAGATAGCTGCGTTTTGGATTTAGAAGCAGATATTTCCCTGTGCTTACTGCTGTTGCTTCCATATGCCGGTAATGGGCTGAAAACGCCTGTTTTGGGACTCTGCAGAGAAAGTGTTTGCAGACTGCTGAATCCACACACGGGTTTAACTCTGGAAGTTGAGTGCACACATTGACAACCGTTCTGTTAGATAGCTGCGTTTTGGATTTAGAAGCAGATATTTCCCTGTGCTTACTGCTGTTTCTTCCATATGCCGGTAATGGGCTGAAAACGCCTGTTTTGGGACTCTGCAGAGAAAGTGTTTGCAGACTGCTGAATCCACACACGGGTTTAACTCTGGAAGTTGAGTGCACACATTGACAACCGTTCTGTTAGATAGCTGCGTTTTGGATTTAGAAGCAGATATTTCCCTGTGCTTACTGCTGTTGCTTCCATATGCCGGTAATGGGCTGAAAACGCCTGTTTTGGGACTCTGCAGAGAAAGTGTTTGCAGACTGCTGAATCCACACACGGGTTTAACTCTGGAAGTTGAGTGCACACATTGACAACCGTTCTGTTAGATAGCTGCGTTTTGGATTTAGAAGCAGATATTTCCCTGGGCTTACTGCTGTTTCTTCCATATGCCGGTAATGGGCTGAAAACGCCTGTTTTGGGACTCTGCAGAGAAAGTGTTTGCAGACTGCTGAATCCACACACGGGTTTAACTCTGGAAGTTGAGTGCACACATTGACAACCGTTCTGTTAGATAGCTGCGTTTTGGATTTAGAAGCAGATATTTCCCTGTGCTTACTGCTGTTTCTTCCATATGCCGGTAATGGGCTGAAAACGCCTGTTTGGGGACTCTGCAGAGAAAGTGTTTGCAGACTGCTGAATCCACACACGGGTTTAACTCTGGAAGTTGAGTGCACACATTGACAACCGTTCTGTTAGATAGCTGCGTTTTGGATTTAGAAGCAGATATTTCCCTGTGCTTACTGCTGTTTCTTCCATATGCCGGTAATGGGCTGAAAACGCCTGTTTTGGGACTCTGCAGAGAAACTGTTTGCAGACTGCTGAATCCACACACGGGTTTAACTCTGGAAGTTGAGTGCACACATTGACAACCGTTCTGTTAGATAGCTGCGTTTTGGATTTAGAAGCAGATATTTCCCTGTGCTTACTGCTGTTGCTTCCATATGCCGGTAATGGGCTGAAAACGCCTGTTTTGGGACTCTGCAGAGAAAGTGTTTGCAGACTGCTGAATCCACACACGGGTTTAACTCTGGAAGTTGAGTGCACACATTGACAACCGTTCTGTTAGATAGCTGCGTTTTGGATTTAGAAGCAGATATTTCCCTGTGCTTACTGCTGTTTCTTCCATATGCCGGTAATGGGCTGAAAACGCCTGTTTGGGGACTCTGCAGAGAAAGTGTTTGCAGACTGCTGAATCCACACACGGGTTTAACTCTGGAAGTTGAGTGCACACATTGACAACCGTTCTGTTAGATAGCTGCGTTTTGGATTTAGAAGCAGATATTTCCCTGGGCTTACTGCTGTTTCTTCCATATGCCGGTAATGGGCTGAAAACGCCTGTTTGGGGACTCTGCAGAGAAAGTGTTTGCAGACTGCTGAATCCACACACGGGTTTAACTCTGGAAGTTGAGTGCACACATTGACAACCGTTCTGTTAGATAGCTGCGTTTTGGATTTAGAAGCAGATATTTCCCTGGGCTTACTGCTGTTTCTTCCATATGCCGGTAATGGGCTGAAAACGCCTGTTTTGGGACTCTGCAGAGAAAGTGTTTGCAGACTGCTGAATCCACACACGGGTTTAACTCTGGAAGTTGAGTGCACACATTGACAACCGTTCTGTTAGATAGCTGCGTTTTGGATTTAGAAGCAGATATTTCCCTGGGCTTACTGCTGTTGCTTCCATATGCCGGTAATGGAGTGAAAACGCCTGTTTTGGGACTCTGCAGAGAAAGTGTTTGCAGACTGCTGAATCCACACACGGGTTTAACTCTGGAAGTTGAGTGCACACATTGACAACCGTTCTGATAGATAGCTGCGTTTTGGATTTAGAAGCAGATATTTCCCTGTGCTTACTGCTGTTTCTTCCATATGCCGGTAATGGGCTGAAAACGCCTGTTTTGGGACTCTGCAGAGAAAGTGTTTGCAGACTGCTGAATCCACACACGGGTTTAACTCTGGAAGTTGAGTGCACACATTGACAACCGTTCTGTTAGATAGCTGCGTTTTGGATTTAGAAGCAGATATTTCCCTGTGCTTACTGCTGTTTCTTCCATATGCCGGTAATGGGCTGAAAACGCCTGTTTTGCGACTCTGCAGAGAAAGTGTTTGCAGACTGCTGAATCCACACACGGGTTTAACTCTGGAAGTTGAGTGCACACATTGACAACCGTTCTGTTAGATAGCTGCGTTTTGGATTTAGAAGCAGATATTTCCCTGGGCTTACTGCTGTTTCTTCCATATGCCGGTAATGGGCTGAAAACGCCTGTTTTGGGACTCTGCAGAGAAAGTGTTTGCAGACTGCTGAATCCACACACGGGTTTAACTCTGGAAGTTGAGTGCACACATTGACAACCGTTCTGTTAGATAGCTGCGTTTTGGATTTAGAAGCAGATATTTCCCTGGGCTTACTGCTGTTTCTTCCATATGCCGGTAATGGGCTGAAAACGCCTGTTTGGGGACTCTGCAGAGAAAGTGTTTGCAGACTGCTGAATCCACACACGGGTTTAACTCTGGAAGTTGAGTGCACACATTGACAACCGTTCTGTTAGATAGCTGCGTTTTGGATTTAGAAGCAGATATTTCCCTGTGCTTACTGCTGTTTCTTCCATATGCCGGTAATGGGCTGAAAACGCCTGTTTTGGGACTCTGCAGAGAAAGTGTTTGCAGACTGCTGAATCCACACACGGGTTTAACTCTGGAAGTTGAGTGCACACATTGACAACCGTTCTGTTAGATAGCTGCGTTTTGGATTTAGAAGCAGATATTTCCCTGTGCTTACTGCTGTTTCTTCCATATGCCGGTAATGGGCTGAAAACGCCTGTTTTGGGACCCTGCAGAGAAAGTGTTTGCAGACTGCTGAATCCACACACGGGTTTAACTCTGGAAGTTGAGTGCACACATTGACAACCGTTCTGTTAGATAGCTGCGTTTTGGATTTAGAAGCAGATATTTCCCTGTGCTTACTGCTGTTTCTTCCATATGCCGGTAATGGGCTGAAAACGCCTGTTTGGGGACTCTGCAGAGAAAGTGTTTGCAGACTGCAGAATCCACACACGGGTTTAACTCTGGAAGTTGAGTGCACACATTGACAACCGTTCTGCTAGATAGCTGCGTTTTGGATTTAGAAGCAGATATTTCCCTGGGCTTACTGCTGTTTCTTCCATATGCCGGTAATGGGCTGAAAACGCCTGTTTGGGGACTCTGCAGAGAAGGTGTTTGCAGACTGCTGAATCCACACACGGGTTTAACTCTGGAAGTTGAGTGCACACATTGACAACCGTTCTGTTAGATAGCTGCGTTTTGGATTTAGAAGCAGATATTTCCCTGGGCTTACTGCTGTTTCTTCCATATGCCGGTAATGGGCTGAAAACGCCTGTTTGGGGACTCTGCAGAGAAAGTGTTTGCAGACTGCTGAATCCACACACGGGTTTAACTCTGGACGTTGAGTGCACACATTGACAACCGTTCTGTTAGATAGCTGCGTTTTGGATTTAGAAGCAGATATTTCCCTGGGCTTACTGCTGTTTCTTCCATATGCCGGTAATGGGCTGAAAACGCCTGTTTTGGGACTCTGCAGAGAAAGTGTTTGCAGACTGCTGAATCCACACACGGGTTTAACTCTGGAAGTTGAGTGCACACATTGACAACCGTTCTGTTAGATAGCTGCGTTTTGGATTTAGAAGCAGATATTTCCCTGGGCTTACTGCTGTTTCTTCCATATGCCGGTAATGGGCTGAAAACGCCTGTTTGGGGACTCTGCAGAGAAAGTGTTTGCAGACTGCTGAATCCACACACGGGTTTAACTCTGGAAGTTGAGTGCACACATTGACAACCGTTCTGTTAGATAGCTGCGTTTTGCATTTAGAAGCAGATATTTCCCTGTGCTTACTGCTGTTGCTTCCATATGCCGGTAATGGGCTGAAAACGCCTGTTTTGGGACTCTGCAGAGAAAGTGTTTGCAGACTGCTGAATCCACACACGGGTTTAACTCTGGAAGTTGAGTGCACACATTGACAACCGTTCTGTTAGATAGCTGCGTTTTGGATTTAGAAGCAGATATTTCCCTGGGCTTACTGCTGTTTCTTCCATATGCCGGTAATGGGCTGAAAACGCCTGTTTGGGGACTCTGCAGAGAAAGTGTTTGCAGACTGCTGAATCCACACACGGGTTTAACTCTGGAAGTTGAGTGCACACATTGACAACCGTTCTGTTAGATAGCTGCGTTTTGGATTTAGAAGCAGATATTTCCCTGTGCTTACTGCTGTTTCTTCCATATGCCGGTAATGGGCTGAAAACGCCTGTTTGGGGACTCTGCAGAGAAAGTGTTTGCAGACTGCTGAATCCACACACGGGTTTAACTCTGGAAGTTGAGTGCACACATTGACAACCGTTCTGTTAGATAGCTGCGTTTTGGATTTAGAAGCAGATATTTCCCTGGGCTTACTGCTGTTTCTTCCATATGCCGGTAATGGGCTGAAAACGCCTGTTTGGGGACTCTGCAGAGAAAGTGTTTGCAGACTGCTGAATCCACACACGGGTTTAACTCTGGAAGTTGAGTGCACACATTGACAACCGTTCTGTTAGATAGCTGCGTTTTGGATTTAGAAGCAGATATTTCCCTGTGCTTACTGCTGTTGCTTCCATATGCCGGTAATGGGCTGAAAACGCCTGTTTTGGGACTCTGCAGAGAAAGTGTTTGCAGACTGCTGAATCCACACACGGGTTTAACTCTGGAAGTTGAGTGCACACATTGACAACCGTTCTGTTAGATAGCTGCGTTTTGGATTTAGAAGCAGATATTTCCCTGTGCTTACTGCTGTTTCTTCCATATGCCGGTAATGGGCTGAAAACGCCTGTTTTGGGACTCTGCAGAGAAAGTGTTTGCAGACTGCTGAATCCACACACGGGTTTAACTCTGGAAGTTGAGTGCACACATTGACAACCGTTCTGTTAGATAGCTGCGTTTTGGATTTAGAAGCAGATATTTCCCTGTGCTTACTGCTGTTTCTTCCATATGCCGGTAATGGGCTGAAAACGCCTGTTTTGGGACTCTGCAGAGAATGTGTTTGCAGACTGCTGAATCCACACACGGGTTTAACTCTGGAAGTTGAGTGCACACATTGACAACCGTTCTGTTAGATAGCTGCGTTTTGGATTTAGAAGCAGATATTTCCCTGTGCTTACTGCTGTTTCTTCCATATGCCGGTAATGGGCTGAAAACGCCTGTTTTGGGACTCTGCAGAGAAAGTGTTTGCAGACTGCTGAATCCACACACGGGTTTAACTCTGGAAGTTGAGTGCACACATTGACAACCGTTCTGTTAGATAGCTGCGTTTTGGATTTAGAAGCAGATATTTCCCTGGGCTTACTGCTGTTTCTTCCATATGCCGGTAATGGGCTGAAAACGCCTGTTTGGGGACTCTGCAGAGAAAGTGTTTGCAGACTGCTGAATCCACACACGGGTTTAACTCTGGAAGTTGAGTGCACACATTGACAACCGTTCTGTTAGATAGCTGCGTTTTGGATTTAGAAGCAGATATTTCCCTGGGCTTACTGCTGTTTCTTCCATATGCCGGTAATGGGCTGAAAACGCCTGTTTGGGGACTCTGCAGAGAAAGTGTTTGCAGACTGCTGAATCCACACACGGGTTTAACTCTGGAAGTTGAGTGCACACATTGACAACCGTTCTGTTAGATAGCTGCGTTTTGGATTTAGAAGCAGATATTTCCCTGTGCTTACTGCTGTTTCTTCCATATGCCGGTAATGGGCTGAAAACGCCTGTTTTGGGACTCTGCAGAGAAAGTGTTTGCAGACTGCTGAATCCACACACGGGTTTAACTCTGGAAGTTGAGTGCACACATTGACAACCGTTCTGTTAGATAGCTGCGTTTTGGATTTAGAAGCAGATATTTCCCTGTGCTTACTGCTGTTTCTTCCATATGCCGGTAATGGGCTGAAAACGCCTGTTTTGGGACCCTGCAGAGAAAGTGTTTGCAGACTGCTGAATCCACACACGGGTTTAACTCTGGAAGTTGAGTGCACACATTGACAACCGTTCTGTTAGATAGCTGCGTTTTGGATTTAGAAGCAGATATTTCCCTGTGCTTACTGCTGTTTCTTCCATATGCCGGTAATGGGCTGAAAACGCCTGTTTGGGGACTCTGCAGAGAAAGTGTTTGCAGACTGCTGAATCCACACACGGGTTTAACTCTGGAAGTTGAGTGCACACATTGACAACCGTTCTGCTAGATAGCTGCGTTTTGGATTTAGAAGCAGATATTTCCCTGGGCTTACTGCTGTTTCTTCCATATGCCGGTAATGGGCTGAAAACGCCTGTTTGGGGACTCTGCAGAGAAGGTGTTTGCAGACTGCTGAATCCACACACGGGTTTAACTCTGGAAGTTGAGTGCACACATTGACAACCGTTCTGTTAGATAGCTGCGTTTTGGATTTAGAAGCAGATATTTCCCTGGGCTTACTGCTGTTTCTTCCATATGCCGGTAATGGGCTGAAAACGCCTGTTTGGGGACTCTGCAGAGAAAGTGTTTGCAGACTGCTGAATCCACACACGGGTTTAACTCTGGACGTTGAGTGCACACATTGACAACCGTTCTGTTAGATAGCTGCGTTTTGGATTTAGAAGCAGATATTTCCCTGGGCTTACTGCTGTTTCTTCCATATGCCGGTAATGGGCTGAAAACGCCTGTTTTGGGACTCTGCAGAGAAAGTGTTTGCAGACTGCTGAATCCACACACGGGTTTAACTCTGGAAGTTGAGTGCACACATTGACAACCGTTCTGTTAGATAGCTGCGTTTTGGATTTAGAAGCAGATATTTCCCTGGGCTTACTGCTGTTTCTTCCATATGCCGGTAATGGGCTGAAAACGCCTGTTTGGGGACTCTGCAGAGAAAGTGTTTGCAGACTGCTGAATCCACACACGGGTTTAACTCTGGAAGTTGAGTGCACACATTGACAACCGTTCTGTTAGATAGCTGCGTTTTGGATTTAGAAGCAGATATTTCCCTGTGCTTACTGCTGTTGCTTCCATATGCCGGTAATGGGCTGAAAACGCCTGTTTTGGGACTCTGCAGAGAAAGTGTTTGCAGACTGCTGAATCCACACACGGGTTTAACTCTGGAAGTTGAGTGCACACATTGACAACCGTTCTGTTAGATAGCTGCGTTTTGGATTTAGAAGCAGATATTTCCCTGGGCTTACTGCTGTTTCTTCCATATGCCGGTAATGGGCTGAAAACGCCTGTTTGGGGACTCTGCAGAGAAAGTGTTTGCAGACTGCTGAATCCACACACGGGTTTAACTCTGGAAGTTGAGTGCACACATTGACAACCGTTCTGTTAGATAGCTGCGTTTTGGATTTAGAAGCAGATATTTCCCTGTGCTTACTGCTGTTTCTTCCATATGCCGGTAATGGGCTGAAAACGCCTGTTTGGGGACTCTGCAGAGAAAGTGTTTGCAGACTGCTGAATCCACACACGGGTTTAACTCTGGAAGTTGAGTGCACACATTGACAACCGTTCTGTTAGATAGCTGCGTTTTGGATTTAGAAGCAGATATTTCCCTGGGCTTACTGCTGTTTCTTCCATATGCCGGTAATGGGCTGAAAACGCCTGTTTGGGGACTCTGCAGAGAAAGTGTTTGCAGACTGCTGAATCCACACACGGGTTTAACTCTGGAAGTTGAGTGCACACATTGACAACCGTTCTGTTAGATAGCTGCGTTTTGGATTTAGAAGCAGATATTTCCCTGTGCTTACTGCTGTTGCTTCCATATGCCGGTAATGGGCTGAAAACGCCTGTTTTGGGACTCTGCAGAGAAAGTGTTTGCAGACTGCTGAATCCACACACGGGTTTAACTCTGGAAGTTGAGTGCACACATTGACAACCGTTCTGTTAGATAGCTGCGTTTTGGATTTAGAAGCAGATATTTCCCTGTGCTTACTGCTGTTTCTTCCATATGCCGGTAATGGGCTGAAAACGCCTGTTTTGGGACTCTGCAGAGAAAGTGTTTGCAGACTGCTGAATCCACACACGGGTTTAACTCTGGAAGTTGAGTGCACACATTGACAACCGTTCTGTTAGATAGCTGCGTTTTGGATTTAGAAGCAGATATTTCCCTGTGCTTACTGCTGTTTCTTCCATATGCCGGTAATGGGCTGAAAACGCCTGTTTTGGGACTCTGCAGAGAATGTGTTTGCAGACTGCTGAATCCACACACGGGTTTAACTCTGGAAGTTGAGTGCACACATTGACAACCGTTCTGTTAGATAGCTGCGTTTTGGATTTAGAAGCAGATATTTCCCTGTGCTTACTGCTGTTTCTTCCATATGCCGGTAATGGGCTGAAAACGCCTGTTTTGGGACTCTGCAGAGAAAGTGTTTGCAGACTGCTGAATCCACACACGGGTTTAACTCTGGAAGTTGAGTGCACACATTGACAACCGTTCTGTTAGATAGCTGCGTTTTGGATTTAGAAGCAGATATTTCCCTGGGCTTACTGCTGTTTCTTCCATATGCCGGTAATGGGCTGAAAACGCCTGTTTGGGGACTCTGCAGAGAAAGTGTTTGCAGACTGCTGAATCCACACACGGGTTTAACTCTGGAAGCTGAGTGCACACATTGACAACCGTTCTGTTAGATAGCTGCGTTTTGGATTTAGAAGCAGATATTTCCCTGGGCTTACTGCTGTTTCTTCCATATGCCGGTAATGGGCTGAAAACGCCTGTTTTGGGACTCTGCAGAGAAAGTGTTTGCAGACTGCTGAATCCACACACGGGTTTAACTCTGGAAGTTGAGTGCACACATTGACAACCGTTCTGTTAGATAGCTGCGTTTTGGATTTAGAAGCAGATATTTCCCTGGGCTTACTGCTGTTTCTTCCATATGCCGGTAATGGGCTGAAAACGCCTGTTTTGGGACTCTGCAGAGAAAGTGTTTGCAGACTGCTGAATCCACACACGGGTTTAACTCTGGAAGTTGAGTGCACACATTGACAACCGTTCTGTTAGATAGCTGCGTTTTGGATTTAGAAGCAGATATTTCCCTGTGCTTACTGCTGTTTCTTCCATATGCCGGTAATGGGCTGAAAACGCCTGTTTGGGGACTCTGCAGAGAAAGTGTTTGCAGACTGCTGAATCCACACACGGGTTTAACTCTGGAAGTTGAGTGCACACATTGACAACCGTTCTGTTAGATAGCTGCGTTTTGGATTTAGAAGCAGATATTTCCCTGTGCTTACTGCTGTTTCTTCCATATGCCTGTAATGGGCTGAAAATGCCTGTTTGGGGACTCTGCAGAGAAAGTGTTTGCAGACTGCTGAATCCACACACGGGTTTAACTCTGGAAGTTGAGTGCACACATTGACAACCGTTCTGTTAGATAGCTGCGTTTTGGATTTAGAAGCAGATATTTCCCTGTGCTTACTGCTGTTTCTTCCATATGCCGGTAATGGGCTGAAAACGCCTGTTTGGGGACTCTGCAGAGAAAGTGTTTGCAGACTGCTGAATCCACACACGGGTTTAACTCTGGAAGTTGAGTGCACACATTGACAACCGTTCTGTTAGATAGCTGCGTTTTGGATTTAGAAGCAGATATTTCCCTGTGCTTACTGCTGTTTCTTCCATATACCGGTAATGGGCTGAAAACGCCTGTTTTGGGACTCTGCAGAGAAAGTGTTTGCAGACTGCTGAATCCACACACGGGTTGAACTCTGGAAGGTGAGTGCACACATTGACAACCGTTCTGTTAGATAGCTGCGTTTTGGATTTAGAAGCGGATATTTCCCTGTGCTTACTGCTGTTGCTTCCATATGCCGGTAATGGGCTGAAAACGCCTGTTTTGGGACTCTGCAGAGAAACTGTTTGCAGACTGCTGAATCCACACACGGGTTTAACTCTGGAAGTTGAGTGCACACATTGACAACCGTTCTGTTAGATAGCTGCGTTTTGGATTTAGAAGCAGATATTTCCCTGGGCTTACTGCTGTTTCTTCCATATGCCGGTAATGGGCTGAAAACGCCTGTTTTGGGACTCTGCAGAGAAAGTGTTTGCAGACTGCTGAATCCACACACAGGTTTAACTCTGGAAGTTGAGTGCACACATTGACAACCGTTCTGTTAGATAGCTGCGTTTTGGATTTAGAAGCAGATATTTCCCTGTGCTTACTGCTGTTGCTTCCATATGCCGGTAATGGGCTGAAAACGCCTGTTTTGGGACTCTGCAGAGAAAGTGTTTGCAGACTGCTGAATCCACACACGGGTTTAACTCTGGAAGTTGAGTGCACACATTGACAACCGTTCTGTTAGATAGCTGCGTTTTGGATTTAGAAGCAGATATTTCCCTGTGCTTACTGCTGTTTCTTCCATATGCCGGTAATGGGCTGAAAACGCCTGTTTTGGGACTCTGCAGAGAAAGTGTTTGCAGACTGCTGAATCCACACACGGGTTTAACTCTGGAAGTTGAGTGCACACATTGACAACCGTTCTGTTAGATAGCTGCGTTTTGGATTTAGAAGCAGATATTTCCCTGGGCTTATTGCTGTTTCTTCCATATGCCGGTAATGGGCTGAAAACGCCTGTTTTGGGACTCTGCAGAGAAAGTGTTTGCAGACTGCTGAATCCACACACGGGTTTAACTCTGGAAGTTGAGTGCACACATTGACAACCGTTCTGTTAGATAGCTGCGTTTTGGATTTAGAAGCAGATATTTCCCTGTGCTTACTGCTGTTTCTTCCATATGCCGGTAATGGGCTGAAAACGCCTGTTTTGGGACTCTGCAGAGAAAGTGTTTGCAGACTGCTGAATCCACACACGGGTTTAACTCTGGAAGTTGAGTGCACACATTGACAATCGTTCTGTTAGATAGCTTTGTTTTGGATTTAGAAGCAGATATTTCTCTGTGCTTACTGCTGTTTCTTCCATATGCCGGTAATGGGCTGAAAATGCCTGTTTGGGGACTCTGCAGAGAAAGTGTTTGCAGACTGCTGAATCCACACCCGGGTTTAACTCTGGAAGTTGAGTGCACACATTGACAACCGTTCTGTTAGATAGCTGCGTTTTGGATTTAGAAGCAGATATTTCCCTGGGCTTACTGCTGTTTCTTCCATATGCCGGTAATGGGCTGAAAACGCCTGTTTGGGGACTCTGCAGAGAAAGTGTTTGCAGACTGCTGAATCCACACACCGGTTTAACTCTGGAAGTTGAGTGCACACATTGACAATCGTTCTGTTAGATAGCTGCGTTTTGGATTTAGAAGCAGATATCTCCCTGTGCTTACTACTGTTGCTTCCATATGCCGGTAATGGGCTGAAAACGCCTGTTTGGGGACTCTGCCGAGAAAGTGTTTGCAGACTGCTGAATCCACACACGGGTTTAACTCTGGAAGTTGAGTGCACACATTGACAACCGTTCTGTTAGATAGCTGCGTTTTGGATTTAGAAGCAGATATTTCCCTGTGCTTACTGCTGTTGCTTCCATATGCCGGTAATGGGCTGAAAACGCCTGTTTTGGGACTCTGCAGAGAAAGTGTTTGCAGACTGCTGAATCCACACACGGGTTTAACTCTGGAAGTTGAGTGCACACATTGACAACCGTTCTGTTAGATAGCTGCGTTTTGGATTTAGAAGCAGATATTTCCCTGTGCTTACTGCTGTTTATTCCATATGCCGGTAATGGGCTGAAAACGCCTGTTTTGGGACTCTGCAGGGAAACTGTTTGCAGACTGCTGAATCCACACACGGGTTTAACTCTGGAAGTTGAGTGCACACATTGACAACCGTTCTGTTAGATAGCTGCGTTTTGGATTTAGAAGCAGATATTTCCCTGTGCTTACTGCTGTTGCTTCCATATGCCGGTAATGGGCTGAAAACGCCTATTTTGGGACTCTGCAGAGAAAGTGTTTGCAGACTGCTGAATCCACACACGGGTTTAACTCTGGAAGTTGAGTGCACACATTGACAACCGTTCTGTTAGATAGCTGCGTTTTGGATTTAGAAGCAGATATTTCCCTGGGCTTACTGCTGTTTCTTCCATATGCCGGTAATGGGCTGAAAACGCCTGTTTTGGGACTCTGCAGAGAAAGTGTTTGCAGACTGCTGAATCCACACAGGGTTTAACTCTGGAAGTTGAGTGCACACATTGACAACCGTTCTGTTAGATAGCTGCGTTTTGGATTTAGAAGCAGATATTTCCCTGTGCTTACTGCTGTTTCTTCCATATGCCGGTAATGGGCTGAAAACGCCTGTTTGGGGACTCTGCAGAGAAAGTGTTTGCAGACTGCTGAATCCACACACGGGTTTAACTCTGGAAGTTGAGTGCACACATTGACAACCGTTCTGTTAGATAGCTGCGTTTTGGATTTAGAAGCAGATATTTCCCTGTGCTTACTGCTGTTTCTTCCATATGCCGGTAATGGGCTGAAAACGCCTGTTTGGGGACTCTGCAGAGAAAGTGTTTGCAGACTGCTGAATCCACACCCGGGTTTAACTCTGGAAGTTGAGTGCACACATTGACAACCGTTCTGTTAGATAGCTGCGTTTTGGATTTAGAAGCAGATATTTCCCTGTGCTTACTGCTGTTTCTTCCATATGCCGGTAATGGGCTGAAAACGCCTGTTTGGGGACTCTGCAGAGAAAGTGTTTGCAGACTGCTGAATCCACACACGGGTTTAACTCTGGAAGTTGAGTGCACACATTGACAACCGTTCTGTTAGATAGCTGCGTTTTGGATTTAGAAGCAGATATTTCCCTGGGCTTACTGCTGTTTCTTCCATATGCCGGTAATGGGCTGAAAACGCCTGTTTTGGGACTCTGCAGAGAAAGTGTTTGCAGACTGCTGAATCCACACACGGGTTTAACTCTGGAAGTTGAGTGCACACATTGACAACCGTTCTGTTAGATAGCTGCGTTTTGGATTTAGAAGCAGATATTTCCCTGTGCTTACTGCTGTTTCTTCCATATGCCGGTAATGGGCTGAAAACGCCTGTTTGGGGACTCTGCAGAGAAAGTGTTTGCAGACTGCTGAATCCACACACGGGTTTAACTCTGGAAGTTGAGTGCACACATTGACAACCGTTCTGTTAGATAGCTGCGTTTTGGATTTAGAAGCAGATATTTCCCTGTGCTTACTGCTGTTGCTTCCATATGCCGGTAATGGGCTGAAAACGCCTGTTTTGGGACTCTGCAGAGAAAGTGTTTGCAGACTGCTGAATCCACACACGGGTTTAACTCTGGAAGTTGAGTGCACACATTGACAACCGTTCTGTTAGATAGCTGCGTTTTGGATTTAGAAGCAGATATTTCCCTGTGCTTACTGCTGTTGCTTCCATATGCCGGTAATGGGCTGAAAACGCCTGTTTTGGGACTCTGCAGAGAAAGTGTTTGCAGACTGCTGAATCCACACACGGGTTTTAACTCTGGAAGTTGAGTGCACACATTGACAACCGTTCTGTTAGATAGCTGCGTTTTGGATTTAGAAGCAGATATTTCCCTGGGCTTACTGCTGTTTCTTCCATATGCCGGTAATGGGCTGAAAACGCCTGTTTTGGGGACTCTGCAGAGAAAGTGTTTGCAGACTGCTGAATCCACACACGGGTTTAACTCTGGAAGTTGAGTGCACACATTGACAACCGTTCTGTTAGATAGCTGCGTTTTGGATTTAGAAGCAGATATTTCCCTGTGCTTACTGCTGTTTCTTCCATATGCCGGTAATGGGCTGAAAACGCCTGTTTGGGGACTCTGCAGAGAAAGTGTTTGCAGACTGCTGAATCCACACACGGGTTTAACTCTGGAAGTTGAGTGCACACATTGACAACCGTTCTGTTAGATAGCTGCGTTTTGGATTTAGAAGCAGATATTTACCTGTGCTTACTGCTGTTTCTTCCATATGCCGGTAATGGGCTGAAAACGCCTGTTTTGGGAATCTGCAGAGAAACTGTTTGCAGACTGCTGAATCCACACACGGGTTTAACTCTGGAAGTTGAGTGCACACATTGACAACCGTTCTGTTAGATAGCTGCGTTTTGGATTTAGAAGCAGATATTTCCCTGTGCTTACTGCTGTTTCTTCCATATGCCGGTAATGGGCTAAAAACGCCTGTTTGGGGACTCTGCAGAGAAAGTGTTTGCAGACTGCTGAATCGACACCGGGTTTAACTCTGGAAGTTGAGTGCACACATTGACAACCGTTCTGTTAGATAGCTGCGTTTTGGATTTAGAAGCAGATATTTCCCTGTGCTTACTGCTGTTTCTTCCATATGCCGGTAATGGGCTGAAAACGCCTGTTTGGGGACTCTGCAGAGAAAGTGTTTGCAGACTGCTGAATCCACACACGGGTTTAACTCTGGAAGTTGAGTGCACACATTGACAACCGTTCTGTTAGATAGCTGCGTTTTGGATTTAGAAGCAGATATTTCCCTGTGCTTACTGCTGTTTCTTCCATATGCCGGTAATGGAGTGAAAACGCCTGTTTTGGGACTCTGCAGAGAAAGTGTTTGCAGACTGCTGAATCCACACACGGGTTTAACTCTGGAAGTTGAGTGCACACATTGACAACCGTTCTGTTAGATAGCTGCGTTTTGGATTTAGAAGCAGATATTTCCCTGGGCTTACTGCTGTTTCTTCCATATGCCGGTAATGGGCTGAAAACGCCTGTTTGGGGACTCTGCAGAGAAAGTGTTTGCAGACTGCTGAATCCACACACGGGTTTAACTCTGGAAGTTGAGTGCACACATTGACAACCGTTCTGGTAGATAGCTGCGTTTTGGATTTAGAAGCAGATATTTCCCTGTGCTTACTGCTGTTGCTTCCATATGCCGGTATTGGGCTGAAAACGCCTGTTTTGGGACTCTGCAGAGAAAGTGTTTGCAGACTGCTGAATACACACACGGGTTTAACTCTGGAAGTTGAGTGCACACATTGACAACCGTTCTGTTAGATAGCTGCGTTTTGGATTTAGAAGCAGATATTTCCCTGGGCTTACTGCTGTTTCTTCCATATGCCGGTAATGGGCTGAAAACGCCTGTTTTGGGACTCTGCAGAGAAAGTGTTTGCAGACTTCTGAATCCACACACGGGTTTAACTCTGGAAGTTGAGTGCACACATTGACAACCGTTCTGTTAGATAGCTGCGTTTTGGATTTAGAAGCAGATATTTACCTGTGCTTACTGCTGTTTCTTCCATATGCCGGTAATGGGCTGAAAACGCCTGTTTTGGGACTCTGCAGAGAAAGTGTTTGCAGACTGCTGAATCCACACACGGGTTTAACTCTGGAAGTTGAGTGCACACATTGACAACCGTTCTGTTAGATAGCTGCGTTTTGGATTTAGAAGCAGATATCTCCCTGTGCTTACTGCTGTTTCTTCCATATGCCGGTAATGGGCTGAAAACGCCTGTTTGGGGACTCTGCAGAGAAAGTGTTTGCAGACTGCTGAATCCACACTCGGGTTTAACTCTGGAAGTTGAGTGCACACATTGACAACCGTTCTGTTAGATAGCTGCGTTTTGGATTTAGAAGCAGATATTTCCCTGTGCTTACTGCTGTTTCTTCCATATGCCGGTAATGGGCTGAAAACGCCTGTTTGGGGACTCTGCAGAGAAAGTGTTTGCAGACTGCTGAATCCACACACGGGTTTAACTCTGGAAGTTGAGTGCACACATTGACAACCGTTCTGTTAGATAGCTGCGTTTTGGATTTAGAAGCAGATATTTACCTGTGCTTACTGCTGTTTCTTCCATATGCCGGTAATGGGCTGAAAACGCCTGTTTGGGGACTCTGCAGAGAAAGTGTTTGCAGACTGCTGAATCCACACACCGGTTTAACTCTGGAAGTTGAGTGCACACATTGACAATCGTTCTGTTAGATAGCTGCGTTTTGGATTTAGAAGCAGATATTTCCCTGTGCTTACTACTGTTGCTTCCATATGCCGGTAATGGGCTGAAAACGCCTGTTTGGGGACTCTGCAGAGAAAGTGTTTGCAGACTGCTGAATCCACACACGGGTTTAACTCTGGAAGTTGAGTGCACACATTGACAACCGTTCTGTTAGATAGCTGCGTTCTGGATTTAGAAGCAGATATTTCCCTGGGCTTACTGCTGTTTCTTCCATATGCCGGTAATGGGCTGAAAACGCCTGTTTGGGGACTCTGCAGAGAAAGTGTTTGCAGACTGCTGAATCCACACACGGGTTTAACTCTGGAAGTTGAGTGCACACATTGACAACCGTTCTGTTAGATAGCTGCGTTTTGGATTTAGAAGCAGATATTTCCCTGTGCTTACTGCTGTTTCTTCCATATGCCGGTAATGGGCTGAAAACGCCTGTTTGGGGACTCTGCAGAGAAAGTGTTTGCAGACTGCTGAATCCACACACGGGTTTAACTCTGGAAGTTGAGTGCACACATTGACAACCGTTCTGTTAGATAGCTGCGTTTTGGATTTAGAAGCAGATATTTACCTGTGCTTACTGCTGTTTCTTCCATATGCCGGTAATGGGCTGAAAACGCCTGTTTTGGGACTCTGCAGAGAAAGTGTTTGCAGACTGCTGAATCCACACACGGGTTTAACTCTGGAAGTTGAGTGCACACATTGACAACCGTTCTGTTAGATAGCTGCGTTTTGGATTTAGAAGCAGATATTTCCCTGTGCTTACTGCTGTTTCTTCCATATGCCGGTAATGGGCTAAAAACGCCTGTTTGGGGACTCTGCAGAGAAAGTGTTTGCAGACTGCTGAATCGACACCCGGGTTTAACTCTGGAAGTTGAGTGCACACATTGACAACCGTTCTGTTAGATAGCTGCGTTTTGGATTTAGAAGCAGATATTTCCCTGTGCTTACTGCTGTTTCTTCCATATGCCGGTAATGGGCTGAAAACGCCTGTTTGGGGACTCTGCAGAGAAAGTGTTTGCAGACTGCTGAATCCACACACGGGTTTAACTCTGGAAGTTGAGTGCACACATTGACAACCGTTCTGTTAGATAGCTGCGTTTTGGATTTAGAAGCAGATATTTCCCTGTGCTTACTGCTGTTTCTTCCATATGCCGGTAATGGAGTGAAAACGCCTGTTTTGGGACTCTGCAGAGAAAGTGTTTGCAGACTGCTGAATCCACACACGGGTTTAACTCTGGAAGTTGAGTGCACACATTGACAACCGTTCTGTTAGATAGCTGCGTTTTGGATTTAGAAGCAGATATTTCCCTGGGCTTACTGCTGTTTCTTCCATATGCCGGTAATGGGCTGAAAACGCCTGTTTGGGGACTCTGCAGAGAAAGTGTTTGCAGACTGCTGAATCCACACACGGGTTTAACTCTGGAAGTTGAGTGCACACATTGACAACCGTTCTGGTAGATAGCTGCGTTTTGGATTTAGAAGCAGATATTTCCCTGTGCTTACTGCTGTTGCTTCCATATGCCGGTATTGGGCTGAAAACGCCTGTTTTGGGACTCTGCAGAGAAAGTGTTTGCAGACTGCTGAATACACACACGGTTTTAACTCTGGAAGTTGAGTGCACACATTGACAACCGTTCTGTTAGATAGCTGCGTTTTGGATTTATAAGCAGATATTTCCCTGGGCTTACTGCTGTTTCTTCCATATGCCGGTAATGGGCTGAAAACGCCTGTTTTGGGACTCTGCAGAGAAAGTGTTTGCAGACTTCTGAATCCACACACGGGTTTAACTCTGGAAGTTGAGTGCACACATTGACAACCGTTCTGTTAGATAGCTGCGTTTTGGATTTAGAAGCAGATATTTACCTGTGCTTACTGCTGTTTCTTCCATATGCCGGTAATGGGCTGAAAACGCCTGTTTTGGGACTCTGCAGAGAAAGTGTTTGCAGACTGCTGAATCCACACACGGGTTTAACTCTGGAAGTTGAGTGCACACATTGACAACCGTTCTGTTAGATAGCTGCGTTTTGGATTTAGAAGCAGATATCTCCCTGTGCTTACTGCTGTTTCTTCCATATGCCGGTAATGGGCTGAAAACGCCTGTTTGGGGACTCTGCAGAGAAAGTGTTTGCAGACTGCTGAATCCACACTCGGGTTTAACTCTGGAAGTTGAGTGCACACATTGACAACCGTTCTGTTAGATAGCTGCGTTTTGGATTTAGAAGCAGATATTTCCCTGTGCTTACTGCTGTTTCTTCCATATGCCGGTAATGGGCTGAAAACGCCTGTTTGGGGACTCTGCAGAGAAAGTGTTTGCAGACTGCTGAATCCACACACGGGTTTAACTCTGGAAGTTGAGTGCACACATTGACAACCGTTCTGTTAGATAGCTGCGTTTTGGATTTAGAAGCAGATATTTCCCTGTGCTTACTGCTGTTTCTTCCATATGCCGGTAATGGGCTGAAAACGCCTGTTTGGGGACTCTGCAGAGAAAGTGTTTGCAGACTGCTGAATCCACACACCGGTTTAACTCTGGAAGTTGAGTGCACACATTGACAACCGTTCTGTTAGATAGCTGCGTTTTGGATTTAGAAGCAGATATCTCCCTGTGCTTACTACTGTTGCTTCCATATGCCGGTAATGGGCTGAAAACGCCTGTTTGGGGACTCTGCAGAGAAAGTGTTTGCAGACTGCTGAATCCACACACGGGTTTAACTCTGGAAGTTGAGTGCACACATTGACAACCGTTCTGTTAGATAGCTGCGTTTTGGATTTAGAAGCAGATATTTCCCTGGGCTTACTGCTGTTTCTTCCATATGCCGGTAATGGGCTGAAAACGCCTGTTTGGGGACTCTGCAGAGAAAGTGTTTGCAGACTGCTGAATCCACACACGGGTTTAACTCTGGAAGTTGAGTGCACACATTGACAACCGTTCTGGTAGATAGCTGCGTTTTGGATTTAGAAGCAGATATTTCCCTGTGCTTACTGCTGTTGCTTCCATATGCCGGTATTGGGCTGAAAACGCCTGTTTTGGGACTCTGCAGAGAAAGTGTTTGCAGACTGCTGAATACACACACGGGTTTAACTCTGGAAGTTGAGTGCACACATTGACAACCGTTCTGTTAGATAGCTGCGTTTTGGATTTAGAAGCAGATATTTACCTGTGCTTACTGCTGTTTCTTCCATATGCCGGTAATGGGCTGAAAACGCCTGTTTTGGGACTCTGCAGAGAAAGTGTTTGCAGACTGCTGAATCCACACACGGGTTTAACTCTGGAAGTTGAGTGCACACATTGACAACCGTTCTGTTAGATAGCTGCGTTTTGGATTTAGAAACAGATATCTCCCTGTGCTTACTGCTGTTTCTTCCATATGCCGGTAATGGGCTGAAAACGCCTGTTTGGGGACTCTGCAGAGAAAGTGTTTGCAGACTGCTGAATCCACACTCGGGTTTAACTCTGGAAGTTGAGTGCACACATTGACAACCGTTCTGTTAGATAGCTGCGTTTTGGATTTAGAAGCAGATATTTCCCTGTGCTTACTGCTGTTTCTTCCATATGCCGGTAATGGGCTGAAAACGCCTGTTTGGGGACTCTGCAGAGAATGTGTTTGCAGACTGCTGAATCCACACACGGGTTTAACTCTGGAAGTTGAGTGCACACATTGACAACCGTTCTGTTAGATAGCTGCGTTTTGGATTTAGAAGCAGATATTTCCCTGTGCTTACTGCTGTTTCTTCCATATGCCGGTAATGGGCTGAAAACGCCTGTTTGGGGACTCTGCAGAGAAAGTGTTTGCAGACTGCTGAATCCACACACCGGTTTAACTCTGGAAGTTGAGTGCACACATTGACAACCGTTCTGTTAGATAGCTGCGTTTTGGATTTAGAAGCAGATATTTCCCTGTGCTTACTGCTGTTGCTTCCATATGCCGGTAATGGGCTGAAAACGCCTGTTTTGGGACTCTGCAGAGAAAGTGTTTGCAGACTGCTGAATCCACACACGGGTTTAACTCTGGAAGTTGAGTGCACACATTGACAACCGTTCTGTTAGATAGCTGCGTTTTGGATTTAGAAGCAGATATTTCCCTGTGCTTACTGCTGTTTCTTCCATATGCCGGTAATGGGCTGAAAACGCATGTTTTGGGACTCTGCAGAGAAAGTGTTTGCAGACTGCTGAATCCACACACGGGTTTAACTCTGGAAGTTGAGTGCACACATTGACAACCGTTCTGTTAGATAGCTGCGTTTTGGATTTAGAAGCAGATATTTCCCTGTGCTTACTGCTGTTGCTTCCATATGCCGGTAATGGGCTGAAAACGCCTGTTTTGGGACTCTGCAGAGAAAGTGTTTGCAGACTGCTGAATCCACACACGGGTTTAACTCTGGAAGTTGAGTGCACACATTGACAACCGTTCTGTTAGATAGCTGCGTTTTGGATTTAGAAGCAGATATTTCCCTGTGCTTACTGCTGTTTCTTCCATATGCCGGTAATGGGCTGAAAACGCATGTTTTGGGACTCTGCAGAGAAAGTGTTTGCAGACTGCTGAATCCACACACGGGTTTAACTCTGGAAGTTGAGTGCACACATTGACAACCGTTCTGTTAGATAGCTGCGTTTTGGATTTAGAAGCAGATATTTCCCTGTGCTTACTGCTGTTGCTTCCATATGCCGGTAATGGGCTGAAAACGCCTGTTTTGGGACTCTGCAGAGAAAGTGTTTGCAGACTGCTGAATCCACACACGGGTTTAACTCTGGAAGTTGAGTGCACACATTGACAACCGTTCTGTTAGATAGCTGCGTTTTGGATTTAGAAGCAGATATTTCCCTGTGCTTACTGCTGTTTCTTCCATATGCCGGTAATGGGCTGAAAACGCCTGTTTGGGGACTCTGCAGAGAAAGTGTTTGCAGACTGCTGAATCCACACACGGGTTTAACTCTGGAAGTTGAGTGCACACATTGACAACCGTTCTGTTAGATAGCTGCGTTTTGGATTTAGAAGCAGATATTTCCCTGTGCTTACTGCTGTTTCTTCCATATGCCGGTAATGGGCTGAAAACGCCTGTTTTGGGACTCTGCAGAGAAACTGTTTGCAGACTGCTGAATCCACACACGGGTTTAACTCTGGAAGTTGAGTGCACACATTGACAACCGTTCTGTTAGATAGCTGCGTTTTGGATTTAGAAGCAGATATTTCCCTGGGCTTACTGCTGTTTCTTCCATATGCCGGTAATGGGCTGAAAACGCCTGTTTTGGGACTCTGCAGAGAAAGTGTTTGCAGACCGCTGAATCCACACACGGGTTTAACTCTGGAAGTTGAGTGCACACATTGACAACCGTTCTGTTAGATAGCTGCGTTTTGGATTTAGAAGCAGATATTTCCCTGGGCTTACTGCTGTTTCTTCCATATGCCGGTAATGGGCTGAAAACGCCTGTTTTGGGACTCTGCAGAGAAAGTGTTTGCAGACTGCTGAATCCACACACGGGTTTAACTCTGGAAGTTGAGTGCACACATTGACAACCGTTCTGTTAGATAGCTGCGTTTTGGATTTAGAAGCAGATATTTCCCTGGGCTTACTGCTGTTTCTTCCATATGCCGGTAATGGGCTGAAAACGCCTGTTTTGGGACTCTGCAGAGAAAGTGTTTGCAGACTGCTGAATCCACACACGGGTTTAACTCTGGAAGTTGAGTGCACACATTGACAACCGTTCTGTTAGATAGCTGCGTTTTGGATTTAGAAGCAGATATTTCCCTGGGCTTACTGCTGTTTCTTCCATATGCCGGTAATGGGCTGAAAACGCCTGTTTGGGGACTCTGCAGAGAAAGTGTTTGCAGACTGCTGAATCCACACACGGGTTTAACTCTGGACGTTGAGTGCACACATTGACAACCGTTCTGTTAGATAGCTGCGTTTTGGATTTAGAAGCAGATATTTCCCTGGGCTTACTGCTGTTTCTTCCATATGCCGGTAATGGGCTGAAAACGCCTGTTTTGGGACTCTGCAGAGAAAGTGTTTGCAGACTGCTGAATCCACACACGGGTTTAACTCTGGAAGTTGAGTGCACACATTGACAACCGTTCTGTTAGATAGCTGCGTTTTGGATTTAGAAGCAGATATTTCCCTGGGCTTACTGCTGTTTCTTCCATATGCCGGTAATGGGCTGAAAACGCCTGTTTGGGGACTCTGCAGAGAAAGTGTTTGCAGACTGCTGAATCCACACACGGGTTGAACTCTGGAAGTTGAGTGCACACATTGACAACCGTTCTGTTAGATAGCTGCGTTTTGGATTTAGAAGCAGATATTTCCCTGGGCTTACTGCTGTTTCTTCCATATGCCGGTAATGGGCTGAAAACGCCTGTTTTGGGACTCTGCAGAGAAAGTGTTTGCAGACTGCTGAATCCACACACGGGTTTAACTCTGGAAGTTGAGTGCACACATTGACAACCGTTCTGTTAGATAGCTGCGTTTTGGATTTAGAAGCAGATATTTCCCTGGGCTTACTGCTGTTTCTTCCATATGCCGGTAATGGGCTGAAAACGCCTGTTTTGGGACTCTGCAGAGAAAGTGTTTGCAGACTGCTGAATCCACACACGGGTTTAACTCTGGAAGTTGAGTGCACACATTGACAACCGTTCTGTTAGATAGCTGCGTTTTGGATTTAGAAGCAGATATTTCCCTGTGCTTACTACTGTTGCTTCCATATGCCGATAATGGGCTGAAAACGCCTGTTTGGGGACTCTGCAGAGAAAGTGTTTGCAGACTGCTGAATCCACACACGGGTTTAACTCTGGAAGTTGAGTGCACACATTGACAACCGTTCTGTTAGATAGCTGCGTTTTGGATTTAGACGCAGATATTTCCCTGTGCTTACTGCTGTTGCTTCCATATGCCGGTAATGGGCTGAAAACGCCTGTTTTGGGACTCTGCAGAGAAAGTGTTTGCAGACTGCTGAATCCACACACGGGTTTAACTCTGGAAGTTGAGTGCACACATTGACAACCGTTCTGTTAGATAGCTGCGTTTTGGATTTAGAAGCAGATATTTCCCTGGGCTTACTGCTGTTTCTTCCATATGCCGGTAATGGGCTGAAAACGCCTGTTTTGGGACTCTGCAGAGAAAGTGTTTGCAGACTGCTGAATCCACACACGGGTTTAACTCTGGAAGTTGAGTGCACACATTGACAACCGTTCTGTTAGATAGCTGCGTTTTGGATTTAGAAGCAGATATTTCCCTGTGCTTACTGCTGTTTCTTCCATATGCCGGTAATGGGCTGAAAACGCCTGTTTGGGGACTCTGCAGAGAAAGTGTTTGCAGACTGCTGAATCCACACACGGGTTTAACTCTGGAAGTTGAGTGCACACATTGACAACCGTTCTGTTAGATAGCTGCGTTTTGGATTTAGAAGCAGATATTTCCCTGGGCTTACTGCTGTTTCTTCCATATGCCGGTAATGGGCTGAAAACGCCTGTTTGGGGACTCTGCAGAGAAAGTGTTTGCAGACTGCTGAATCCACACACGGGTTTAACTCTGGAAGTTGAGTGCACACATTGACAACCGTTCTGTTAGATAGCTGCGTTTTGGATTTAGAAGCAGATATTTCCCTGTGCTTACTGCTGTTGCTTCCATATGCCGGTAATGGGCTGAAAACGCCTGTTTTGGGACTCTGCAGAGAAAGTGTTTGCAGACTGCTGAATCCACACACGGGTTTAACTCTGGAAGTTGAGTGCACACATTGACAACCGTTCTGTTAGATAGCTGCGTTTTGGATTTAGAAGCAGATATTTCCCTGTGTTTACTGCTGTTTCTTCCATATGCCGGTAATGGGCTGAAAACGCCTGTTTGGGGACTCTGCAGAGAAAGTGTTTGCAGACTGCTGAATCCACACACGGGTTTAACTCTGGAAGTTGAGTGCACACATTGACAACCGTTCTGTTAGATAGCTGCGTTTTGGATTTAGAAGCAGATATTTCCCTGTGCTTACTGCTGTTTCTTCCATATGCCGGTAATGGGCTGAAAACGCCTGTTTTGGGACTCTGCAGAGAATGTGTTTGCAGACTGCTGAATCCACACACGGGTTTAACTCTGGAAGTTGAGTGCACACATTGACAACCGTTCTGTTAGATAGCTGCGTTTTGGATTTAGAAGCAGATATTTCCCTGTGCTTACTGCTGTTTCTTCCATATGCCGGTAATGGGCTGAAAACGCCTGTTTTGGGACTCTGCAGAGAAAGTGTTTGCAGACTGCTGAATCCACACACGGGTTTAACTCTGGAAGTTGAGTGCACACATTGACAACCGTTCTGTTAGATAGCTGCGTTTTGGATTTAGAAGCAGATATTTCCCTGGGCTTACTGCTGTTTCTTCCATATGCCGGTAATGGGCTGAAAACGTCTGTTTGGGGACTCTGCAGAGAAAGTGTTTGCAGACTGCTGAATCCACACACGGGTTTAACTCTGGAAGTTGAGTGCACACATTGACAACCGTTCTGTTAGATAGCTGCGTTTTGGATTTAGAAGCAGATATTTCCCTGGGCTTACTGCTGTTTCTTCCATATGCCGGTAATGGGCTGAAAACGCCTGTTTTGGGACTCTGCAGAGAAAGTGTTTGCAGACTGCTGAATCCACACACGGGTTTAACTCTGGAAGTTGAGTGCACACATTGACAACCGTTCTGTTAGATAGCTGCGTTTTGGATTTAGAAGCAGATATTTCCCTGGGCTTACTGCTGTTTCTTCCATATGCCGGTAATGGGCTGAAAACGCCTGTTTTGGGACTCTGCAGAGAAAGTGTTTGCAGACTGCTGAATCCACACACGGGTTTAACTCTGGAAGTTGAGTGCACACATTGACAACCGTTCTGTTAGATAGCTGCGTTTTGGATTTAGAAGCAGATATTTCCCTGGGCTTACTGCTGTTTCTTCCATATGCCGGTAATGGGCTGAAAACGCCTGTTTGGGGACTCTGCAGAGAAAGTGTTTGCAGACTGCTGAATCCACACACGGGTTTAACTCTGGAAGTTGAGTGCACACATTGACAACCGTTCTGTTAGATAGCTGCGTTTTGGATTTAGAAGCAGATATTTCCCTGTGCTTACTGCTGTTTCTTCCATATGCCTGTAATGGGCTGAAAACGCCTGTTTGGGGACTCTGCAGAGAAAGTGTTTGCAGACTGCTGAATCCACACACGGGTTTAACTCTGGAAGTTGAGTGCACACATTGACAACCGTTCTGTTAGATAGCTGCGTTTTGGATTTAGAAGCAGATATTTCCCTGTGCTTACTGCTGTTTCTTCCATATGCCGGTAATGGGCTGAAAACGCCTGTTTTGGGACTCTGCAGAGAAAGTGTTTGCAGACTGCTGAATCCACACACGGGTTTAACTCTGGAAGTTGAGTGCACACATTGACAACCGTTCTGTTAGATAGCTGCGTTTTGGATTTAGAAGCAGATATTTCCCTGTGCTTACTGCTGTTTCTTCCATATACCGGTAATGGGCTGAAAACGCCTGTTTTGGGACTCTGCAGAGAAAGTGTTTGCAGACTGCTGAATCCACACACGGATTGAACTCTGGAAGGTGAGTGCACACATTGACAACCGTTCTGTTAGATAGCTGCGTTTTGGATTTAGAAGCAGATATTTCCCTGTGCTTACTGCTGTTGCTTCCATATGCCGGTAATGGGCTGAAAACGCCTGTTTTGGGACTCTGCAGAGAAACTGTTTGCAGACTGCTGAATCCACACACGGGTTTAACTCTGGAAGTTGAGTGCACACATTGACAACCGTTCTGTTAGATAGCTGCGTTTTGGATTTAGAAGCAGATATTTCCCTGGGCTTACTGCTGTTTCTTCCATATGCCGGTAATGGGCTGAAAACGCCTGTTTGGGGACTCTGCAGAGAAAGTGTTTGCAGACTGCTGAATCCACACACGGGTTGAACTCTGGAAGGTGAGTGCACACATTGACAACCGTTCTGTTAGATAGCTGCGTTTTGGATTTAGAAGCAGATATTTCCCTGGGCTTACTGCTGTTTCTTCCATATGCCGGTAATGGGCTGAAAACGCCTGTTTGGGGACTCTGCAGAGAAAGTGTTTGCAGACTGCTGAATCCACACACGGGTTTAACTCTGGAAGTTGAGTGCACACATTGACAACCGTTCTGTTAGATAGCTGCGTTTTGGATTTAGAAGCAGATATTTCCCTGGGCTTACTGCTGTTTCTTCCATATGCCGGTAATGGGCTGAAAACGCCTGTTTTGGGACTCTGCAGAGAAAGTGTTTGCAGACTGCTGAATCCACACACGGGTTTAACTCTGGAAGTTGAGTGCACACATTGACAACCGTTCTGTTAGATAGCTGCGTTTTGGATTTAGAAGCAGATATTTCCCTGGGCTTACTGCTGTTTCTTCCATATGCCGGTAATGGGCTGAAAACGCCTGTTTTGGGACTCTGCAGAGAAAGTGTTTGCAGACCGCTGAATCCACACACGGGTTTAACTCTGGAAGTTGAGTGCACACATTGACAACCGTTCTGTTAGATAGCTGCGTTTTGGATTTAGAAGCAGATATTTCCCTGTGCTTACTGCTGTTTCTTCCATATGCCGGTAATGGGCTGAAAACGCCTGTTTTGGGACTCTGCAGAGAAAGTGTTTGCAGACTGCTGAATCCACACACGGGTTTAACTCTGGAAGTTGAGTGCACACATTGACAACCGTTCTGTTAGATAGCTGCGTTTTGGATTTAGAAGCAGATATTTCCCTGGGCTTACTGCTGTTTCTTCCATATGCCGGTAATGGGCTGAAAACGCCTGTTTTGGGACTCTGCAGAGAAAGTGTTTGCAGACTGCTGAATCCACACACGGGTTTAACTCTGGAAGTTGAGTGCACACATTGACAACCGTTCTGTTAGATAGCTGCGTTTTGGATTTAGAAGCAGATATTTCCCTGGGCTTACTGCTGTTTCTTCCATATGCCGGTAATGGGCTGAAAACGCCTGTTTTGGGACTCTGCAGAGAAAGTGTTTGCAGACTGCTGAATCCACACACGGGTTTAACTCTGGAAGTTGAGTGCACACATTGACAACCGTTCTGTTAGATAGCTGCGTTTTGGATTTAGAAGCAGATATTTCCCTGGGCTTACTGCTGTTTCTTCCATATGCCGGTAATGGGCTGAAAACGCCTGTTTTGGGACTCTGCAGAGAAAGTGTTTGCAGACTGCTGAATCCACACACGGGTTTAACTCTGGAAGTTGAGTGCACACATTGACAACCGTTCTGTTAGATAGCTGCGTTTTGGATTTAGAAGCAGATATTTCCCTGGGCTTACTGCTGTTTCTTCCATATGCCGGTAATGGGCTGAAAACGCCTGTTTGGGGACTCTGCAGAGAAAGTGTTTGCAGACTGCTGAATCCACACACGGGTTTAACTCTGGAAGTTGAGTGCACACATTGACAACCGTTCTGTTAGATAGCTGCGTTTTGGATTTAGAAGCAGATATTTCCCTGTGCTTACTGCTGTTTCTTCCATATGCCGGTAATGGGCTGAAAACGCCTGTTTTGGGACTCTGCAGAGAAAGTGTTTGCAGACTGCTGAATCCACACACGGGTTTAACTCTGGAAGTTGAGTGCACACATTGACAACCGTTCTGTTAGATAGCTGCGTTTTGGATTTAGAAGCAGATATTTCCCTGTGCTTACTGCTGTTTCTTCCATATGCCGGTAATGGGCTGAAAACGCCTGTTTTGGGACTCTGCAGAGAAAGTGTTTGCAGACTGCTGAATCCACACACGGGTTTAACTCTGGAAGTTGAGTGCACACATTGACAACCGTTCTGTTAGATAGCTGCGTTTTGGATTTAGAAGCAGATATTTCCCTGTGCTTACTGCTGTTTCTTCCATATGCCGGTAATGGGCTGAAAACGCCTGTTTTGGGACTCTGCAGAGAAAGTGTTTGCAGACTGCTGAATCCACACACGGGTTTAACTCTGGAAGTTGAGTGCACACATTGACAACCGTTCTGCTAGATAGCTGCGTTTTGGATTTAGAAGCAGATATTTCCCTGGGCTTACTGCTGTTTCTTCCATATGCCGGTAATGGGCTGAAAACGCCTGTTTGGGGACTCTGCAGAGAAGGTGTTTGCAGACTGCTGAATCCACACACGGGTTTAACTCTGGAAGTTGAGTGCACACATTGACAACCGTTCTGTTAGATAGCTGCGTTTTGGATTTAGAAGCAGATATTTCCCTGGGCTTACTGCTGTTTCTTCCATATGCCGGTAATGGGCTGAAAACGCCTGTTTGGGGACTCTGCAGAGAAAGTGTTTGCAGACTGCTGAATCCACACACGGGTTTAACTCTGGACGTTGAGTGCACACATTGACAACCGTTCTGTTAGATAGCTGCGTTTTGGATTTAGAAGCAGATATTTCCCTGGGCTTACTGCTGTTTCTTCCATATGCCGGTAATGGGCTGAAAACGCCTGTTTTGGGACTCTGCAGAGAAAGTGTTTGCAGACTGCTGAATCCACACACGGGTTTAACTCTGGAAGTTGAGTGCACACATTGACAACCGTTCTGTTAGATAGCTGCGTTTTGGATTTAGAAGCAGATATTTCCCTGGGCTTACTGCTGTTTCTTCCATATGCCGGTAATGGGCTGAAAACGCCTGTTTGGGGACTCTGCAGAGAAAGTGTTTGCAGACTGCTGAATCCACACACGGGTTGAACTCTGGAAGTTGAGTGCACACATTGACAACCGTTCTGTTAGATAGCTGCGTTTTGGATTTAGAAGCAGATATTTCCCTGGGCTTACTGCTGTTTCTTCCATATGCCGGTAATGGGCTGAAAACGCCTGTTTTGGGACTCTGCAGAGAAAGTGTTTGCAGACTGCTGAATCCACACACGGGTTTAACTCTGGAAGTTGAGTGCACACATTGACAACCGTTCTGTTAGATAGCTGCGTTTTGGATTTAGAAGCAGATATTTCCCTGGGCTTACTGCTGTTGCTTCCATATGCCGGTAATGGGCTGAAAACGCCTGTTTTGGGACTCTGCAGAGAAAGTGTTTGCAGACTGCTGAATCCACACACGGGTTTAACTCTGGAAGTTGAGTGCACACATTGACAACCGTTCTGTTAGATAGCTGCGTTTTGGATTTAGAAGCAGATATTTCCCTGTGCTTACTACTGTTGCTTCCATATGCCGGTAATGGGCTGAAAACGCCTGTTTGGGGACTCTGCAGAGAAAGTGTTTGCAGACTGCTGAATCCACACACGGGTTTAACTCTGGAAGTTGAGTGCACACATTGACAACCGTTCTGTTAGATAGCTGCGTTTTGGATTTAGACGCAGATATTTCCCTGTGCTTACTGCTGTTGCTTCCATATGCCGGTAATGGGCTGAAAACGCCTGTTTTGGGACTCTGCAGAGAAAGTGTTTGCAGACTGCTGAATCCACACACGGGTTTAACTCTGGAAGTTGAGTGCACACATTGACAACCGTTCTGTTAGATAGCTGCGTTTTGGATTTAGAAGCAGATATTTCCCTGGGCTTACTGCTGTTTCTTCCATATGCCGGTAATGGGCTGAAAACGCCTGTTTTGGGACTCTGCAGAGAAAGTGTTTGCAGACTGCTGAATCCACACACGGGTTTAACTCTGGAAGTTGAGTGCACACATTGACAACCGTTCTGTTAGATAGCTGCGTTTTGGATTTAGAAGCAGATATTTCCCTGTGCTTACTGCTGTTTCTTCCATATGCCGGTAATGGGCTGAAAACGCCTGTTTTGGGACTCTGCAGAGAAAGTGTTTGCAGACTGCTGAATCCACACACGGGTTTAACTCTGGAAGTTGAGTGCACACATTGACAACCGTTCTGTTAGATAGCTGCGTTTTGGATTTAGAAGCAGATATTTCCCTGGGCTTACTGCTGTTTCTTCCATATGCCGGTAATGGGCTGAAAACGCCTGTTTTGGGACTCTGCAGAGAAAGTGTTTGCAGACTGCTGAATCCACACACGGGTTTAACTCTGGAAGTTGAGTGCACACATTGACAACCGTTCTGTTAGATAGCTGCGTTTTGGATTTAGAAGCAGATATTTCCCTGGGCTTACTGCTGTTTCTTCCATATGCCGGTAATGGGCTGAAAACGCCTGTTTTGGGACTCTGCAGAGAAAGTGTTTGCAGACTGCTGAATCCACACACGGGTTTAACTCTGGAAGTTGAGTGCACACATTGACAACCGTTCTGTTAGATAGCTGCGTTTTGGATTTAGAAGCAGATATTTCCCTGGGCTTACTGCTGTTTCTTCCATATGCCGGTAATGGGCTGAAAACGCCTGTTTGGGGACTCTGCAGAGAAAGTGTTTGCAGACTGCTGAATCCACACACGGGTTTAACTCTGGAAGTTGAGTGCACACATTGACAACCGTTCTGTTAGATAGCTGCGTTTTGGATTTAGAAGCAGATATTTCCCTGTGCTTACTGCTGTTTCTTCCATATGCCGGTAATGGGCTGAAAACGCCTGTTTTGGGACTCTGCAGAGAAAGTGTTTGCAGACTGCTGAATCCACACACGGGTTTAACTCTGGAAGTTGAGTGCACACATTGACAACCGTTCTGTTAGATAGCTGCGTTTTGGATTTAGAAGCAGATATTTCCCTGTGCTTACTGCTGTTTCTTCCATATGCCGGTAATGGGCTGAAAACGCCTGTTTTGGGACTCTGCAGAGAAAGTGTTTGCAGACTGCTGAATCCACACACGGGTTTAACTCTGGAAGTTGAGTGCACACATTGACAACCGTTCTGTTAGATAGCTGCGTTTTGGATTTAGAAGCAGATATTTCCCTGTGCTTACTGCTGTTTCTTCCATATGCCGGTAATGGGCTGAAAACGCCTGTTTTGGGACTCTGCAGAGAAAGTGTTTGCAGACTGCTGAATCCACACACGGGTTTAACTCTGGAAGTTGAGTGCACACATTGACAACCGTTCTGCTAGATAGCTGCGTTTTGGATTTAGAAGCAGATATTTCCCTGGGCTTACTGCTGTTTCTTCCATATGCCGGTAATGGGCTGAAAACGCCTGTTTGGGGACTCTGCAGAGAAGGTATTTGCAGACTGCTGAATCCACACACGGGTTTAACTCTGGAAGTTGAGTGCACACATTGACAACCGTTCTGTTAGATAGCTTCGTTTTGGATTTAGAAGCAGATATTTCCCTGGGCTTACTGCTGTTTCTTCCATATGCCGGTAATGGGCTGAAAACGCCTGTTTGGGGACTCTGCAGAGAAAGTGTTTGCAGACTGCTGAATCCACACACGGGTTTAACTCTGGACGTTGAGTGCACACATTGACAACCGTTCTGTTAGATAGCTGCGTTTTGGATTTAGAAGCAGATATTTCCCTGGGCTTACTGCTGTTTCTTCCATATGCCGGTAATGGGCTGAAAACGCCTGTTTGGGGACTCTGCAGAGAAAGTGTTTGCAGACTGCTGAATCCACACACGGGTTGAACTCTGGAAGTTGAGTGCACACATTGACAACCGTTCTGTTAGATAGCTGCGTTTTGGATTTAGAAGCAGATATTTCCCTGGGCTTACTGCTGTTTCTTCCATATGCCGGTAATGGGCTGAAAACGCCTGTTTGGGGACTCTGCAGAGAAAGTGTTTGCAGACTGCTGAATCCACACACGGGTTGAACTCTGGAAGTTGAGTGCACACATTGACAACCGTTCTGTTAGATAGCTGCGTTTTGGATTTAGAAGCAGATATTTCCCTGGGCTTACTGCTGTTTCTTCCATATGCCGGTAATGGGCTGAAAACGCCTGTTTTGGGACTCTGCAGAGAAAGTGTTTGCAGACTGCTGAATCCACACACGGGTTTAACTCTGGAAGTTGAGTGCACACATTGACAACCGTTCTGTTAGATAGCTGCGTTTTGGATTTAGAAGCAGATATTTCCCTGGGCTTACTGCTGTTGCTTCCATATGCCGGTAATGGGCTGAAAACGCCTGTTTTGGGACTCTGCAGAGAAAGTGTTTGCAGACTGCTGAATCCACACACGGGTTGAACTCTGGAAGGTGAGTGCACACATTGACAACCGTTCTGTTAGATAGCTGCGTTTTGGATTTAGAAGCAGATATTTCCCTGTGCTTACTACTGTTGCTTCCATATGCCGGTAATGGGCTGAAAACGCCTGTTTGGGGACTCTGCAGAGAAAGTGTTTGCAGACTGCTGAATCCACACACGGGTTTAACTCTGGAAGTTGAGTGCACACATTGACAACCGTTCTGTTAGATAGCTGCGTTTTGGATTTAGACGCAGATATTTCCCTGTGCTTACTGCTGTTGCTTCCATATGCCGGTAATGGGCTGAAAACGCCTGTTTTGGGACTCTGCAGAGAAAGTGTTTGCAGACTGCTGAATCCACACACGGGTTTAACTCTGGAAGTTGAGTGCACACATTGACAACCGTTCTGTTAGATAGCTGCGTTTTGGATTTAGAAGCAGATATTTCCCTGGGCTTACTGCTGTTTCTTCCATATGCCGGTAATGGGCTGAAAACGCCTGTTTTGGGACTCTGCAGAGAAAGTGTTTGCAGACTGCTGAATCCACACACGGGTTTAACTCTGGAAGTTGAGTGCACACATTGACAACCGTTCTGTTAGATAGCTGCGTTTTGGATTTAGAAGCAGATATTTCCCTGTGCTTACTGCTGTTTCTTCCATATGCCGGTAATGGGCTGAAAACGCCTGTTTGGGGACTCTGCAGAGAAAGTGTTTGCAGACTGCTGAATCCACACACGGGTTTAACTCTGGAAGTTGAGTGCACACATTGACAACCGTTCTGTTAGATAGCTGCGTTTTGGATTTAGAAGCAGATATTTCCCTGGGCTTACTGCTGTTTCTTCCATATGCCGGTAATGGGCTGAAAACGCCTGTTTGGGGACTCTGCAGAGAAAGTGTTTGCAGACTGCTGAATCCACACACGGGTTTAACTCTGGAAGTTGAGTGCACACATTGACAACCGTTCTGTTAGATAGCTGCGTTTTGGATTTAGAAGCAGATATTTCCCTGTGCTTACTGCTGTTGCTTCCATATGCCGGTAATGGGCTGAAAACGCCTGTTTTGGGACTCTGCAGAGAAAGTGTTTGCAGACTGCTGAATCCACACACGGGTTTAACTCTGGAAGTTGAGTGCACACATTGACAACCGTTCTGGTAGATAGCTGCGTTTTGGATTTAGAAGCAGATATTTCCCTGTGCTTACTGCTGTTTCTTCCATATGCCGGTAATGGGCTGAAAACGCCTGTTTTGGGACTCTGCAGAGAAAGTGTTTGCAGACTGCTGAATCCACACACGGGTTTAACTCTGGAAGTTGAGTGCACACATTGACAACCGTTCTGTTAGATAGCTGCGTTTTGGATTTAGAAGCAGATATTTCCCTGTGCTTACTGCTGTTTCTTCCATATGCCGGTAATGGGCTGAAAACGCCTGTTTTGGGACTCTGCAGAGAATGTGTTTGCAGACTGCTGAATCCACACACGGGTTTAACTCTGGAAGTTGAGTGCACACATTGACAACCGTTCTGTTAGATAGCTGCGTTTTGGATTTAGAAGCAGATATTTCCCTGTGCTTACTGCTGTTTCTTCCATATGCCGGTAATGGGCTGAAAACGCCTGTTTTGGGACTCTGCAGAGAAAGTGTTTGCAGACTGCTGAATCCACACACGGGTTTAACTCTGGAAGTTGAGTGCACACATTGACAACCGTTCTGTTAGATAGCTGCGTTTTGGATTTAGAAGCAGATATTTCCCTGGGCTTACTGCTGTTTCTTCCATATGCCGGTAATGGGCTGAAAACGTCTGTTTGGGGACTCTGCAGAGAAAGTGTTTGCAGACTGCTGAATCCACACACGGGTTTAACTCTGGAAGTTGAGTGCACACATTGACAACCGTTCTGTTAGATAGCTGCGTTTTGGATTTAGAAGCAGATATTTCCCTGGGCTTACTGCTGTTTCTTCCATATGCCGGTAATGGGCTGAAAACGCCTGTTTTGGGACTCTGCAGAGAAAGTGTTTGCAGACTGCTGAATCCACACACGGGTTTAACTCTGGAAGTTGAGTGCACACATTGACAACCGTTCTGTTAGATAGCTGCGTTTTGGATTTAGAAGCAGATATTTCCCTGGGCTTACTGCTGTTGCTTCCATATGCCGGTAATGGGCTGAAAACGCCTGTTTTGGGACTCTGCAGAGAAAGTGTTTGCAGACTGCTGAATCCACACACGGGTTTAACTCTGGAAGTTGAGTGCACACATTGACAACCGTTCTGTTAGATAGCTGCGTTTTGGATTTAGAAGCAGATATTTCCCTGGGCTTACTGCTGTTTCTTCCATATGCCGGTAATGGGCTGAAAACGCCTGTTTGGGGACTCTGCAGAGAAAGTGTTTGCAGACTGCTGAATCCACACACGGGTTTAACTCTGGAAGTTGAGTGCACACATTGACAACCGTTCTGTTAGATAGCTGCGTTTTGGATTTAGAAGCAGATATTTCCCTGGGCTTACTGCTGTTTCTTCCATATGCCGGTAATGGGCTGAAAACGCCTGTTTGGGGACTCTGCAGAGAAAGTGTTTGCAGACTGCTGAATCCACACACGGGTTTAACTCTGGAAGTTGAGTGCACACATTGACAACCGTTCTGTTAGATAGCTGCGTTTTGGATTTAGAAGCAGATATTTCCCTGGGCTTACTGCTGTTTCTTCCATATGCCGGTAATGGGCTGAAAACGCCTGTTTGGGGACTCTGCAGAGAAAGTGTTTGCAGACTGCTGAATCCACACACGGGTTTAACTCTGGAAGTTGAGTGCACACATTGACAACCGTTCTGTTAGATAGCTGCGTTTTGGATTTAGAAGCAGATATTTCCCTGGGCTTACTGCTGTTGCTTCCATATACCGGTAATGGGCTGAAAACGCCTGTTTTGGGACTCTGCAGAGAAAGTGTTTGCAGACTGCTGAATCCACACACGGGTTGAACTCTGGAAGGTGAGTGCACACATTGACAACCGTTCTGTTAGATAGCTGCGTTTTGGATTTAGAAGCAGATATTTCCCTGTGCTTACTGCTGTTGCTTCCATATGCCGGTAATGGGCTGAAAACGCCTGTTTTGGGACTCTGCAGAGAAACTGTTTGCAGACTGCTGAATCCACACACGGGTTTAACTCTGGAAGTTGAGTGCACACATTGACAACCGTTCTGTTAGATAGCTGCGTTTTGGATTTAGAAGCAGATATTTCCCTGGGCTTACTGCTGTTTCTTCCATATGCCGGTAATGGGCTGAAAACGCCTGTTTTGGGACTCTGCAGAGAAAGTGTTTGCAGACTGCTGAATCCACACACGGGTTTAACTCTGGAAGTTGAGTGCACACATTGACAACCGTTCTGTTAGATAGCTGCGTTTTGGATTTAGAAGCAGATATTTCTCTGTGCTTACTGCTGTTTCTTCCATATGCCGGTAATGGGCTGAAAACGCCTGTTTGGGGACTCTGCAGAGAAAGTGTTTGCAGACTGCTGAATCCACACCCGGGTTTAACTCTGGAAGTTGAGTGCACACATTGACAACCGTTCTGTTAGATAGCTGCGTTTTGGATTTAGAAGCAGATATTTCCCTGTGCTTACTGCTGTTTCTTCCATATGCCGGTAATGGGCTGAAAACGCCTGTTTGGGGACTCTGCAGAGAAAGTGTTTGCAGACTGCTGAATCCACACACGGGTTTAACTCTGGAAGTTGAGTGCACACATTGACAACCGTTCTGTTAGATAGCTGCGTTTTGGATTTAGAAGCAGATATTTCCCTGGGCTTACTGCTGTTTCTTCCATATGCCGGTAATGGGCTGAAAACGCCTGTTTTGGGACTCTGCAGAGAAAGTGTTTGCAGACTGCTGAATCCACACACGGGTTTAACTCTGGAAGTTGAGTGCACACATTGACAACCGTTCTGTTAGATAGCTGCGTTTTGGATTTAGAAGCAGATATTTCCCTGGGCTTACTGCTGTTTCTTCCATATGCCGGTAATGGGCTGAAAACGCCTGTATGGGGACTCTGCAGAGAAAGTGTTTGCAGACTGCTGAATCCACACACGGGTTTAACTCTGGAAGTTGAGTGCACACATTGACAACCGTTCTGGTAGATAGCTGCGTTTTGGATTTAGAAGCAGATATTTCCCTGTGCTTACTGCTGTTTCTTCCATATGCCGGTATTGGGCTGAAAACGCCTGTTTTGGGACTCTGCAGAGAAAGTGTTTGCAGACTGCTGAATACACACACGGGTTTAACTCTGGAAGTTGAGTGCACACATTGACAACCGTTCTGTTAGATGGCTGCGTTTTGGATTTAGAAGCAGATATTTCCCTGTGCTTACTGCTGTTTCTTCCATATGCCGGTAATGGGCTGAAAACGCCTGTTTGGGGACTCTGCAGAGAAAGTGTTTGCAGACTGCTGAATCCACACACGGGTTTAACTCTGGAAGTTGAGTGCACACATTGACAACCGTTCTGTTAGATAGCTGCGTTTTGGATTTAGAAGCAGATATTTCCCTGTGCTTACTGCTGTTGCTTCCATATGCCGGTAATGGGCTGAAAACGCCTGTTTGGGGACTCTGCAGAGAAAGTGTTTGCAGACTGCTGAATCCACACACGGGTTTAACTCTGGAAGTTGAGTGCACACATTGACAACCGTTCTGGTAGATAGCTGCGTTTTGGATTTAGAAGCAGATATTTCCCTGGGCTTACTGCTGTTTCTTCCATATGCCGGTAATGGGCTGAAAACGCATGTTTGGGGACTCTGCAGAGAAAGTGTCTGCAGACTGCTGAATCCACACACCGGTTTAACTCTGGAAGTTGAGTGCACACATTGACAACCGTTCTGTTAGATAGCTGCGTTTTGGATTTAGAAGCAGATATTTCCCTGGGCTTACTGCTGTTTCTTCCATATGCCGGTAATGGGCTGAAAACGCCTGTTTTGGGACTCTGCAGAGAAAGTGTTTGCAGACTGCTGAATCCACACACGGGTTTAACTCTGGAAGTTGAGTGCACACATTGACAACCGTTCTGTTAGATAGCTGCGTTTTGGATTTAGAAGCAGATATTTCCCTGGGCTTACTGCTGTTGCTTCCATATGCCGGTAATGGGCTGAAAACGCCTGTTTTGGGACTCTGCAGAGAAAGTGTTTGCAGACTGCTGAATCCACACACGGGTTTAACTCTGGAAGTTGAGTGCACACATTGACAACCGTTCTGTTAGATAGCTGCGTTTTGGATTTAGAAGCAGATATTTCCCTGGGCTTACTGCTGTTTCTTCCATATGCCGGTAATGGGCTGAAAACGCCTGTTTGGGGACTCTGCAGAGAAAGTGTTTGCAGACTGCTGAATCCACACACGGGTTTAACTCTGGAAGTTGAGTGCACACATTGACAACCGTTCTGTTAGATAGCTGCGTTTTGGATTTAGAAGCAGATATTTCCCTGGGCTTACTGCTGTTTCTTCCATATGCCGGTAATGGGCTGAAAACGCCTGTTTGGGGACTCTGCAGAGAAAGTGTTTGCAGACTGCTGAATCCACACACGGGTTTAACTCTGGAAGTTGAGTGCACACATTGACAACCGTTCTGTTAGATAGCTGCGTTTTGGATTTAGAAGCAGATATTTCCCTGGGCTTACTGCTGTTTCTTCCATATGCCGGTAATGGGCTGAAAACGCCTGTTTGGGGACTCTGCAGAGAAAGTGTTTGCAGACTGCTGAATCCACACACGGGTTTAACTCTGGAAGTTGAGTGCACACATTGACAACCGTTCTGTTAGATAGCTGCGTTTTGGATTTAGAAGCAGATATTTCCCTGGGCTTACTGCTGTTTCTTCCATATGCCGGTAATGGGCTGAAAACGCCTGTTTTGGGACTCTGCAGAGAAAGTGTTTGCAGACTGCTGAATCCACACACGGGTTTAACTCTGGAAGTTGAGTGCACACATTGACAACCGTTCTGTTAGATAGCTGCGTTTTGGATTTAGAAGCAGATATTTCCCTGGGCTTACTGCTGTTTCTTCCATATGCCGGTAATGGGCTGAAAACGCCTGTTTTGGGACTCTGCAGAGAAAGTGTTTGCAGACTGCTGAATCCACACACGGGTTTAACTCTGGAAGTTGAGTGCACACATTGACAACCGTTCTGTTAGATAGCTGCGTTTTGGATTTAGAAGCAGATATTTCCCTGGGCTTACTGCTGTTTCTTCCATATGCCGGTAATGGGCTGAAAACGCCTGTTTTGGGACTCTGCAGAGAAAGTGTTTGCAGACTGCTGAATCCACACACGGGTTTAACTCTGGAAGTTGAGTGCACACATTGACAACCGTTCTGTTAGATAGCTGCGTTTTGGATTTAGAAGCAGATATTTCCCTGTGCTTACTGCTGTTTCTTCCATATGCCGGTAATGGGCTGAAAACGCCTGTTTTGGGACTCTGCAGAGAAAGTGTTTGCAGACTGCTGAATCCACACACGGGTTTAACTCTGGAAGTTGAGTGCACACATTGACAACCGTTCTGTTAGATAGCTGCGTTTTGGATTTAGAAGCAGATATTTCCCTGGGCTTACTGCTGTTTCTTCCATATGCCGGTAATGGGCTGAAAACGCCTGTTTGGGGACTCTGCAGAGAAAGTGTTTGCAGACTGCTGAATCCACACACGGGTTTAACTCTGGAAGTTGAGTGCACACATTGACAACCGTTCTGTTAGATAGCTGCGTTTTGGATTTAGAAGCAGATATTTCCCTGGGCTTACTGCTGTTTCTTCCATATGCCGGTAATGGGCTGAAAACGCCTGTTTGGGGACTCTGCAGAGAAAGTGTTTGCAGACTGCTGAATCCACACACGGGTTGAACTCTGGAAGTTGAGTGCACACATTGACAACCGTTCTGTTAGATAGCTGCGTTTTGGATTTAGAAGCAGATATTTCCCTGGGCTTACTGCTGTTTCTTCCATATGCCGGTAATGGGCTGAAAACGCCTGTTTTGGGACTCTGCAGAGAAACTGTTTGCAGACTGCTGAATCCACACACGGGTTTAACTCTGGAAGTTGAGTGCACACATTGACAACCGTTCTGTTAGATAGCTGCGTTTTGGATTTAGAAGCAGATATTTCCCTGTGCTTACTGCTGTTTCTTCCATATGCCGGTAATGGGCTGAAAACGCCTGTTTTGGGACTCTGCAGAGAAAGTGTTTGCAGACTGCTGAATCCACACACGGGTTTAACTCTGGAAGTTGAGTGCACACATTGTCAACCGTTCTGTTAGATAGCTGCGTTTTGGATTTAGAAACAGATATTTCCCTGTGCTTACTGCTGTTTCTTCCATATGCCGGTAATGGGCTGAAAACGCCTGTTTGGGGACTCTGCAGAGAAAGTGTTTGCAGACTGCTGAATCCACACACGGGTTTAACTCTGGAAGTTGAGTGCACACATTGACAACCGTTCTGTTAGATAGCTGCGTTTTGGATTTAGAAGCAGATATTTACCTGTGCTTACTGCTGTTTCTTCCATATGCCGGTAATGGGCTGAAAACGCCTGTTTTGGGACTCTGCAGAGAAAGTGTTTGCAGACTGCTGAAACCACACACGGGTTTAACTCTGGAAGTTGAGTGCACACATTGACAACCGTTCTGTTAGATAGCTGCGTTTTGGATTTAGAAGCAGATATTTCCCTGTGCTTACTGCTGTTGCTTCCATATGCCGGTAATGGGCTGAAAACGCCTGTTTGGGGACTCTGCAGAGAAAGTGTTTGCAGACTGCTGAATCCACACACGGGTTTATCTCTGGAAGTTGAGTGCACACATTGACAACCGTTCTGTTAGATAGCTGCGTTTTGGATTTAGAAGCAGATATTTCCCTGGGCTTACTGCTGTTGCTTCCATATGCCGGTAATGGGCTGAAAACGCCTGTTTTGGGACTCTGCAGAGAAAGTGTTTGCAGACTGCTGAATCCACACACGGGTTTAACTCTGGAAGTTGAGTGCACACATTGACAACCGTTCTGTTAGATAGCTGCGTTTTGGATTTAGAAGCAGATATTTCCCTGGGCTTACTGCTGTTTCTTCCATATGCCGGTAATGGGCTGAAAACGCCTGTTTTGGGACTCTGCAGAGAAAGTGTTTGCAGACTGCTGAATCCACACACGGGTTTAACTCTGGAAGTTGAGTGCACACATTGACAACCGTTCTGTTAGATAGCTGCGTTTTGGATTTAGAAGCAGATATTTACCTGGGCTTACTGCTGTTTCTTCCATATGCCGGTAATGGGCTGAAAACGCCTGTTTTGGGACTCTGCAGAGAAAGTGTTTGCAGACTGCTGAATCCACACACGGGTTGAACTCTGGAAGTTGAGTGCACACATTGACAACCGTTCTGTTAGATAGCTGCGTTTTGGATTTAGAAGCAGATATTTCCCTGGGCTTACTGCTGTTTCTTCCATATGCCGGTAATGGGCTGAAAACGCCTGTTTGGGGACTCTGCAGAGAAAGTGTTTGCAGACTGCTGAATCCACACACGGGTTTAACTCTGGAAGTTGAGTGCACACATTGACAACCGTTCTGTTAGATAGCTGCGTTTTGGATTTAGAAGTAGATATTTCCCTGTGCTTACTGCTGTTTCTTCCATATGCCGGTAATGGGCTGAAAACGCCTGTTTTGGGACTCTGCAGAGAAAGTGTTTGCAGACTGCTGAATCCACACACGGGTTTAACTCTGGAAGTTGAGTGCACACATTGACAACCGTTCTGTTAGATAGCTGCGTTTTGGATTTAGAAGCAGATATTTCCCTGGGCTTACTGCTGTTTCTTCCATATGCCGGTAATGGGCTGAAAACGCCTGTTTTGGGACTCTGCAGAGAAAGTGTTTGCAGACTGCTGAATCCACACACGGGTTTAACTCTGGAAGTTGAGTGCACACATTGACAACCGTTCTGTTAGATAGCTGCGTTTTGGATTTAGAAGCAGATATTTCCCTGGGCTTACTGCTGTTTCTTCCATATGCCGGTAATGGGCTGAAAACGCCTGTTTTGGGACTCTGCAGAGAAAGTGTTTGCAGACTGCTGAATCCACACACGGGTTTAACTCTGGAAGTTGAGTGCACACATTGACAACCGTTCTGTTAGATAGCTGCGTTTTGGATTTAGAAGCAGATATTTCCCTGTGCTTACTGCTGTTTCTTCCATATGCCGGTAATGGGCTGAAAACGCCTGTTTTGGGACTCTGCAGAGAAAGTGTTTGCAGACTGCTGAATCCACACACGGGTTTAACTCTGGAAGTTGAGTGCACACATTGACAACCGTTCTGTTAGATAGCTGCGTTTTGGATTTAGAAGCAGATATTTCCCTGGGCTTACTGCTGTTTCTTCCATATGCCGGTAATGGGCTGAAAACGCCTGTTTGGGGACTCTGCAGAGAAAGTGTTTGCAGACTGCTGAATCCACACACGGGTTTAACTCTGGAAGTTGAGTGCACACATTGACAACCGTTCTGTTAGATAGCTGCGTTTTGGATTTAGAAGCAGATATTTCCCTGGGCTTACTGCGGTTTCTTCCATATGCCGGTAATGGGCTGAAAACGCCTGTTTGGGGACTCTGCAGAGAAAGTGTTTGCAGACTGCTGAATCCACACACGGGTTGAACTCTGGAAGTTGAGTGCACACATTGACAACCGTTCTGTTAGATAGCTGCGTTTTGGATTTAGAAGCAGATATTTCCCTGGGCTTACTGCTGTTTCTTCCATATGCCGGTAATGGGCTGAAAACGCCTGTTTTGGGACTCTGCAGAGAAAGTGTTTGCAGACTGCTGAATCCACACACGGGTTTAACTCTGGAAGTTGAGTGCACACATTGACAACCGTTCTGTTAGATAGCTGCGTTTTGGATTTAGAAGCAGATATTTCCCTGTGCTTACTGCTGTTGCTTCCATATGCCGGTAATGGGCTGAAAACGCCTGTTTTGGGACTCTGCAGAGAAAGTGTTTGCAGACTGCTGAATCCACACACGGGTTTAACTCTGGAAGTTGAGTGCACACATTGACAACCGTTCTGTTAGATAGCTGCGTTTTGGATTTAGAAGCAGATATTTCCCTGTGCTTACTGCTGTTTCTTCCATATGCCGGTAATGGGCTGAAAACGCCTGTTTTGGGACTCTGCAGAGAAAGTGTTTGCAGACTGCTGAATCCACACACGGGTTTAACTCTGGAAGTTGAGTGCACACATTGACAACCGTTCTGTTAGATAGCTGCGTTTTGGATTTAGAAGCAGATATTTCCCTGTGCTTACTGCTGTTTCTTCCATATGCCGGTAATGGGCTGAAAACGCCTGTTTTGGGACTCTGCAGAGAAAGTGTTTGCAGACTGCTGAATCCACACACGGGTTTAACTCTGGAAGTTGAGTGCACACATTGACAACCGTTCTGTTAGATAGCTGCGTTTTGGATTTAGAAGCAGATATTTCCCTGTGCTTACTGCTGTTTCTTCCATATGCCGGTAATGGGCTAAAAACGCCTGTTTGGGGACTCTGCAGAGAAAGTGTTTGCAGACTGCTGAATCGACACCCGGGTTTAACTCTGGAAGTTGAGTGCACACATTGACAACCGTTCTGTTAGATAGCTGCGTTTTGGATTTAGAAGCAGATATTTCCCTGTGCTTACTGCTGTTTCTTCCATATGCCGGTAATGGGCTGAAAACGCCTGTTTGGGGACTCTGCAGAGAAAGTGTTTGCAGACTGCTGAATCCACACACGGGTTTAACTCTGGAAGTTGAGTGCACACATTGACAACCGTTCTGTTAGATAGCTGCGTTTTGGATTTAGAAGCAGATATTTCCCTGTGCTTACTGCTGTTTCTTCCATATGCCGGTAATGGAGTGAAAACGCCTGTTTTGGGACTCTGCAGAGAAAGTGTTTGCAGACTGCTGAATCCACACACGGGTTTAACTCTGGAAGTTGAGTGCACACATTGACAACCGTTCTGTTAGATAGCTGCGTTTTGGATTTAGAAGCAGATATTTCCCTGGGCTTACTGCTGTTTCTTCCATATGCCGGTAATGGGCTGAAAACGCCTGTTTGGGGACTCTGCAGAGAAAGTGTTTGCAGACTGCTGAATCCACACACGGGTTTAACTCTGGAAGTTGAGTGCACACATTGACAACCGTTCTGTTAGATAGCTGCGTTTTGGATTTAGAAGCAGATATTTCCCTGTGCTTACTGCTGTTTCTTCCATATGCCGGTAATGGAGTGAAAACGCCTGTTTTGGGACTCTGCAGAGAAAGTGTTTGCAGACTGCTGAATCCACACACGGGTTTAACTCTGGAAGTTGAGTGCACACATTGACAACCGTTCTGTTAGATAGCTGCGTTTTGGATTTAGAAGGAGATATTTACCTGTGCTTACTGCTGTTTCTTCCATATGCCGGTAATGGGCTGAAAACGCCTGTTTTGGGACTCTGCAGAGAAAGTGTTTGCAGACTGCTGAATCCACACACGGGTTTAACTCTGGAAGTTGAGTGCACACATTGACAACCGTTCTGTTAGATAGCTGCGTTTTGGATTTAGAAGCAGATATTTCCCTGTGCTTACTGCTGTTTCTTCCATATGCCGGTAATGGGCTGAAAACGCCTGTTTTGGGACTCTGCAGAGAAAGTGTTTGCAGACTGCTGAATCCACACACGGGTTTAACTCTGGAAGTTGAGTGCACACATTGACAACCGTTCTGTTAGATAGCTGCGTTTTGGATTTAGAAGCAGATATTTCCCTGGGCTTACTGCTGTTTCTTCCATATGCCGGTAATGGGCTGAAAACGCCTGTTTGGGGACTCTGCAGAGAAAGTGTTTGCAGACTGCTGAATCCACACACGGGTTTAACTCTGGAAGTTGAGTGCACACATTGACAACCGTTCTGTTAGATAGCTGCGTTTTGGATTTAGAAGCAGATATTTCCCTGTGCTTACTGCTGTTTCTTCCATATGCCGGTAATGGGCTGAAAACGCCTGTTTTGGGACTCTGCAGAGAAAGTGTTTGCAGACTGCTGAATCCACACACGGGTTTAACTCTGGAAGTTGAGTGCACACATTGACAACCGTTCTGTTAGATAGCTGCGTTTTGGATTTAGAAGCAGATATTTCCCTGGGCTTACTGCTGTTTCTTCCATATGCCGGTAATGGGCTGAAAACGCCTGTTTTGGGACTCTGCAGAGAAAGTGTTTGCAGACTGCTGAATCCACACACGGGTTTAACTCTGGAAGTTGAGTGCACACATTGACAACCGTTCTGTTAGATAGCTGCGTTTTGGATTTAGAAGCAGATATTTCCCTGGGCTTACTGCTGTTTCTTCCATATGCCGGTAATGGGCTGAAAACGCCTGTTTTGGGACTCTGCAGAGAAAGTGTTTGCAGACTGCTGAATCCACACACGGGTTTAACTCTGGAAGTTGAGTGCACACATTGACAACCGTTCTGTTAGATAGCTGCGTTTTGGATTTAGAAGCAGATATTTCCCTGTGCTTACTGCTGTTTCTTCCATATGCCGGTAATGGGCTGAAAACGCCTGTTTTGGGACTCTGCAGAGAAAGTGTTTGCAGACTGCTGAATCCACACACGGGTTTAACTCTGGAAGTTGAGTGCACACATTGACAACCGTTCTGTTAGATAGCTGCGTTTTGGATTTAGAAGCAGATATTTCCCTGGGCTTACTGCTGTTTCTTCCATATGCCGGTAATGGGCTGAAAACGCCTGTTTGGGGACTCTGCAGAGAAAGTGTTTGCAGACTGCTGAATCCACACACGGGTTTAACTCTGGAAGTTGAGTGCACACATTGACAACCGTTCTGTTAGATAGCTGCGTTTTGGATTTAGAAGCAGATATTTCCCTGGGCTTACTGCGGTTTCTTCCATATGCCGGTAATGGGCTGAAAACGCCTGTTTGGGGACTCTGCAGAGAAAGTGTTTGCAGACTGCTGAATCCACACACGGGTTGAACTCTGGAAGTTGAGTGCACACATTGACAACCGTTCTGTTAGATAGCTGCGTTTTGGATTTAGAAGCAGATATTTCCCTGGGCTTACTGCTGTTTCTTCCATATGCCGGTAATGGGCTGAAAACGCCTGTTTTGGGACTCTGCAGAGAAAGTGTTTGCAGACTGCTGAATCCACACACGGGTTTAACTCTGGAAGTTGAGTGCACACATTGACAACCGTTCTGTTAGATAGCTGCGTTTTGGATTTAGAAGCAGATATTTCCCTGTGCTTACTGCTGTTGCTTCCATATGCCGGTAATGGGCTGAAAACGCCTGTTTTGGGACTCTGCAGAGAAAGTGTTTGCAGACTGCTGAATCCACACACGGGTTTAACTCTGGAAGTTGAGTGCACACATTGACAACCGTTCTGTTAGATAGCTGCGTTTTGGATTTAGAAGCAGATATTTCCCTGTGCTTACTGCTGTTTCTTCCATATGCCGGTAATGGGCTGAAAACGCCTGTTTTGGGACTCTGCAGAGAAAGTGTTTGCAGACTGCTGAATCCACACACGGGTTTAACTCTGGAAGTTGAGTGCACACATTGACAACCGTTCTGTTAGATAGCTGCGTTTTGGATTTAGAAGCAGATATTTCCCTGTGCTTACTGCTGTTTCTTCCATATGCCGGTAATGGGCTGAAAACGCCTGTTTTGGGACTCTGCAGAGAAAGTGTTTGCAGACTGCTGAATCCACACACGGGTTTAACTCTGGAAGTTGAGTGCACACATTGACAACCGTTCTGTTAGATAGCTGCGTTTTGGATTTAGAAGCAGATATTTCCCTGTGCTTACTGCTGTTTCTTCCATATGCCGGTAATGGGCTAAAAACGCCTGTTTGGGGACTCTGCAGAGAAAGTGTTTGCAGACTGCTGAATCGACACCCGGGTTTAACTCTGGAAGTTGAGTGCACACATTGACAACCGTTCTGTTAGATAGCTGCGTTTTGGATTTAGAAGCAGATATTTCCCTGTGCTTACTGCTGTTTCTTCCATATGCCGGTAATGGGCTGAAAACGCCTGTTTGGGGACTCTGCAGAGAAAGTGTTTGCAGACTGCTGAATCCACACACGGGTTTAACTCTGGAAGTTGAGTGCACACATTGACAACCGTTCTGTTAGATAGCTGCGTTTTGGATTTAGAAGCAGATATTTCCCTGTGCTTACTGCTGTTTCTTCCATATGCCGGTAATGGAGTGAAAACGCCTGTTTTGGGACTCTGCAGAGAAAGTGTTTGCAGACTGCTGAATCCACACACGGGTTTAACTCTGGAAGTTGAGTGCACACATTGACAACCGTTCTGTTAGATAGCTGCGTTTTGGATTTAGAAGCAGATATTTCCCTGGGCTTACTGCTGTTTCTTCCATATGCCGGTAATGGGCTGAAAACGCCTGTTTGGGGACTCTGCAGAGAAAGTGTTTGCAGACTGCTGAATCCACACACGGGTTTAACTCTGGAAGTTGAGTGCACACATTGACAACCGTTCTGTTAGATAGCTGCGTTTTGGATTTAGAAGCAGATATTTCCCTGTGCTTACTGCTGTTTCTTCCATATGCCGGTAATGGAGTGAAAACGCCTGTTTTGGGACTCTGCAGAGAAAGTGTTTGCAGACTGCTGAATCCACACACGGGTTTAACTCTGGAAGTTGAGTGCACACATTGACAACCGTTCTGTTAGATAGCTGCGTTTTGGATTTAGAAGGAGATATTTACCTGTGCTTACTGCTGTTTCTTCCATATGCCGGTAATGGGCTGAAAACGCCTGTTTTGGGACTCTGCAGAGAAAGTGTTTGCAGACTGCTGAATCCACACACGGGTTTAACTCTGGAAGTTGAGTGCACACATTGACAACCGTTCTGTTAGATAGCTGCGTTTTGGATTTAGAAGCAGATATCTCCCTGTGCTTACTGCTGTTTCTTCCATATGCCGGTAATGGGCTGAAAACGCCTGTTTGGGGACTCTGCAGAGAAAGTGTTTGCAGACTGCTGAATCCACACCCGGGTTTAACTCTGGAAGTTGAGTGCACACATTGACAACCGTTCTGTTAGATAGCTGCGTTTTGGATTTAGAAGCAGATATTTCCCTGTGCTTACTGCTGTTTCTTCCATATGCCGGTAATGGGCTGAAAAAGCCTGTTTGGGGACTCTGCAGAGAAAGTGTTTGCAGACTGCTGAATCCACACACGGGTTTAACTCTGGAAGTTGAGTGCACACATTGACAACCGTTCTGGTAGATAGCTGCGTTTTGGATTTAGAAGCAGATATTTCCCTGTGCTTACTGCTGTTTCTTCCATATGCCGGTATTGGGCTGAAAACGCCTGTTTTGGGACTCTGCAGAGAAAGTGTTTGCAGACTGCTGAATACACACACGGGTTTAACTCTGGAAGTTGAGTGCACACATTGACAACCGTTCTGTTAGATAGCTGCGTTTTGGATTTAGAAGCAGATATTTCCCTGGGCTTACTGCTGTTTCTTCCATATGCCGGTAATGGGCTGAAAACGCCTGTTTTGGGACTCTGCAGAGAAAGTGTTTGCAGACTTCTGAATCCACACACGGGTTTAACTCTGGAAGTTGAGTGCACACATTGACAACCGTTCTGTTAGATAGCTGCGTTTTGGATTTAGAAGGAGATATTTACCTGTGCTTACTGCTGTTTCTTCCATATGCCGGTAATGGGCTGAAAACGCCTGTTTTGGGACTCTGCAGAGAAAGTGTTTGCAGACTGCTGAATCCACAAACGGGTTTAACTCTGGAAGTTGAGTGCACACATTGACAACCGTTCTGTTAGATAGCTGCGTTTTGGATTTAGAAGCAGATATCTCCCTGTGCTTACTGCTGTTTCTTCCATATGCCGGTAATGGGCTGAAAACGCCTGTTTGGGGACTCTGCAGAGAAAGTGTTTGCAGACTGCTGAATCCACACCCGGGTTTAACTCTGGAAGTTGAGTGCACACATTGACAACCGTTCTGTTAGATAGCTGCGTTTTGGATTTAGAAGCAGATATTTCCCTGTGCTTACTGCTGTTTCTTCCATATGCCGGTAATGGGCTGAAAAAGCCTGTTTGGGGACTCTGCAGAGAAAGTGTTTGCAGACTGCTGAATCCACACACGGGTTTAACTCTGGAAGTTGAGTGCACACATTGACAACCGTTCTGGTAGATAGCTGCGTTTTGGATTTAGAAGCAGATATTTCCCTGTGCTTACTGCTGTTTCTTCCATATGCCGGTATTGGGCTGAAAACGCCTGTTTTGGGACTCTGCAGAGAAAGTGTTTGCAGACTGCTGAATACACACACGGGTTTAACTCTGGAAGTTGAGTGCACACATTGACAACCGTTCTGTTAGATAGCTGCGTTTTGGATTTAGAAGCAGATATTTCCCTGTGCTTACTGCTGTTTCTTCCATATGCCGGTAATGGGCTGAAAACGCCTGTTTGGGGACTCTGCAGAGAAAGTGTTTGCAGACTGCTGAATCCACACACCGGTTTAACTCTGGAAGTTGAGTGCACACATTGACAATCGTTCTGTTAGATAGCTGCGTTTTGGATTTAGAAGCAGATATCTCCCTGTGCTTACTACTGTTGCTTCCATATGCCGGTAATGGGCTGAAAACGCCTGTTTGGGGACTCTGCAGAGAAAGTGTTTGCAGACTGCTGAATCCACACACGGGTTTAACTCTGGAAGTTGAGTGCACACATTGACAACCGTTCTGTTAGATAGCTGCGTTTTGGATTTAGAAGCAGATATTTCCCTGTGCTTACTGCTGTTGCTTCCATATGCCGGTAATGGGCTGAAAACGCCTGTTTTGGGACTCTGCAGAGAAAGTGTTTGCAGACTGCTGAATCCACACACGGGTTTAACTCTGGAAGTTGAGTGCACACATTGACAACCGTTCTGTTAGATAGCTGCGTTTTGGATTTAGAAGCAGATATTTCCCTGTGCTTACTGCTGTTTATTCCATATGCCGGTAATGGGCTGAAAACGCCTGTTTTGGGACTCTGCAGAGAAACTGTTTGCAGACTGCTGAATCCACACACGGGTTTAACTCTGGAAGTTGAGTGCACACATTGACAACCGTTCTGTTAGATAGCTGCGTTTTGGATTTAGAAGCAGATATTTCCCTGTGCTTACTGCTGTTGCTTCCATATGCCGGTAATGGGCTGAAAACGCCTGTTTTGGGACTCTGCAGAGAAAGTGTTTGCAGACTGCTGAATCCACACACGGGTTTAACTCTGGAAGTTGAGTGCACACATTGACAACCGTTCTGTTAGATAGCTGCGTTTTGGATTTAGAAGCAGATATTTCCCTGGGCTTACTGCTGTTTCTTCCATATGCCGGTAATGGGCTGAAAACGCCTGTTTTGGGACTCTGCAGAGAAAGTGTTTGCAGACTGCTGAATCCACACAGGGTTTAACTCTGGAAGTTGAGTGCACACATTGACAACCGTTCTGTTAGATAGCTGCGTTTTGGATTTAGAAGCAGATATTTCCCTGTGCTTACTGCTGTTTCTTCCATATGCCGGTAATGGGCTGAAAACGCCTGTTTGGGGACTCTGCAGAGAAAGTGTTTGCAGACTGCTGAATCCACACACGGGTTTAACTCTGGAAGTTGAGTGCACACATTGACAACCGTTCTGTTAGATAGCTGCGTTTTGGATTTAGAAGCAGATATTTCCCTGTGCTTACTGCTGTTTCTTCCATATGCCGGTAATGGGCTGAAAACGCCTGTTTGGGGACTCTGCAGAGAAAGTGTTTGCAGACTTCTGAATCCACACACGGGTTTAACTCTGGAAGTTGAGTGCACACATTGACAACCGTTCTGTTAGATAGCTGCGTTTTGGATTTAGAAGCAGATATTTCCCTGTGCTTACTGCTGTTTCTTCCATATGCCGGTAATGGGCTGAAAACGCCTGTTTGGGGACTCTGCAGAGAAAGTGTTTGCAGACTGCTGAATCCACACACGGGTTTAACTCTGGAAGTTGAGTGCACACATTGACAACCGTTCTGTTAGATAGCTGCGTTTTGGATTTAGAAGCAGATATTTCCCTGGGCTTACTGCTGTTTCTTCCATATGCCGGTAATGGGCTGAAAACGCCTGTTTTGGGACTCTGCAGAGAAAGTGTTTGCAGACTGCTGAATCCACACACGGGTTTAACTCTGGAAGTTGAGTGCACACATTGACAACCGTTCTGTTAGATAGCTGCGTTTTGGATTTAGAAGCAGATATTTCCCTGTGCTTACTGCTGTTTCTTCCATATGCCGGTAATGGGCTGAAAACGCCTGTTTGGGGACTCTGCAGAGAAAGTGTTTGCAGACTGCTGAATCCACACACGGGTTTAACTCTGGAAGTTGAGTGCACACATTGACAACCGTTCTGTTAGATAGCTGCGTTTTGGATTTAGAAGCAGATATTTCCCTGTGCTTACTGCTGTTGCTTCCATATGCCGGTAATGGGCTGAAAACGCCTGTTTTGGGACTCTGCAGAGAAAGTGTTTGCAGACTGCTGAATCCACACACGGGTTTAACTCTGGAAGTTGAGTGCACACATTGACAACCGTTCTGTTAGATAGCTGCTTTTTGGATTTAGAAGCAGATATTTCCCTGTGCTTACTGCTGTTTCTTCCATATGCCGGTAATGGGCTGAAAACGCCTGTTTTGGGACTCTGCAGAGAAAGTGTTTGCAGACTGCTGAATCCACACACGGGTTTAACTCTGGAAGTTGAGTGCACACATTGACAACCGTTCTGTTAGATAGCTGCGTTTTGGATTTAGAAGCAGATATTTCCCTGTGCTTACTGCTGTTGCTTCCATATGCCGGTAATGGGCTGAAAACGCCTGTTTTGGGACTCTGCAGAGAAAGTGTTTGCAGACTGCTGAATCCACACACGGGTTTAACTCTGGAAGTTGAGTGCACACATTGACAACCGTTCTGTTAGATAGCTGCGTTTTGGATTTAGAAGCAGATATTTCCCTGGGCTTACTGCTGTTTCTTCCATATGCCGGTAATGGGCTGAAAACGCCTGTTTTGGGACTCTGCAGAGAAAGTGTTTGCAGACTGCTGAATCCACACACGGGTTTAACTCTGGAAGTTGAGTGCACACATTGACAACCGTTCTGTTCGATAGCTGCGTTTTGGATTTAGAAGCAGATATTTCCCTGTGCTTACTGCTGTTTCTTCCATATGCCGGTAATGGGCTGAAAACGCCTGTTTGGGGACTCTGCAGAGAAAGTGTTTGCAGACTGCTGAATCCACACACGGGTTTAACTCTGGAAGTTGAGTGCACACATTGACAACCGTTCTGTTAGATAGCTGCGTTTTGGATTTAGAAGCAGATATTTCCCTGTGCTTACTGCTGTTTCTTCCATATGCCGGTAATGGGCTGAAAACGCCTGTTTGGGGACTCTGCAGAGAAAGTGTTTGCAGACTGCTGAATCCACACACCGGTTTAACTCTGGAAGTTGAGTGCACACATTGACAATCGTTCTGTTAGATAGCTGCGTTTTGGATTTAGAAGCAGATATCTCCCTGTGCTTACTACTGTTGCTTCCATATGCCGGTAATGGGCTGAAAACGCCTGTTTGGGGACTCTGCAGAGAAAGTGTTTGCAGACTGCTGAATCCACACACGGGTTTAACTCTGGAAGTTGAGTGCACACATTGACAACCGTTCTGTTAGATAGCTGCGTTTTGGATTTAGAAGCAGATATTTCCCTGTGCTTACTGCTGTTGCTTCCATATGCCGGTAATGGGCTGAAAACGCCTGTTTTGGGACTCTGCAGAGAAAGTGTTTGCAGACTGCTGAATCCACACACGGGTTTAACTCTGGAAGTTGAGTGCACACATTGACAACCGTTCTGTTAGATAGCTGCGTTTTGGATTTAGAAGCAGATATTTCCCTGTGCTTACTGCTGTTTCTTCCATATGCCGGTAATGGGCTGAAAACGCCTGTTTTGGGACTCTGCAGAGAAACTGTTTGCAGACTGCTGAATCCACACACGGGTTTAACTCTGGAAGTTGAGTGCACACATTGACAACCGTTCTGTTAGATAGCTGCGTTTTGGATTTAGAAGCAGATATTTCCCTGTGCTTACTGCTGTTGCTTCCATATGCCGGTAATGGGCTGAAAACGCCTGTTTTGGGACTCTGCAGAGAAAGTGTTTGCAGACTGCTGAATCCACACACGGGTTTAACTCTGGAAGTTGAGTGCACACATTGACAACCGTTCTGTTAGATAGCTGCGTTTTGGATTTAGAAGCAGATATTTCCCTGGGCTTACTGCTGTTTCTTCCATATGCCGGTAATGGGCTGAAAACGCCTGTTTTGGGACTCTGCAGAGAAAGTGTTTGCAGACTGCTGAATCCACACAGGGTTTAACTCTGGAAGTTGAGTGCACACATTGACAACCGTTCTGTTAGATAGCTGCGTTTTGGATTTAGAAGCAGATATTTCCCTGTGCTTACTGCTGTTTCTTCCATATGCCGGTAATGGGCTGAAAACGCCTGTTTGGGGACTCTGCAGAGAAAGTGTTTGCAGACTGCTGAATCCACACACGGGTTTAACTCTGGAAGTTGAGTGCACACATTGACAACCGTTCTGTTAGATAGCTGCGTTTTGGATTTAGAAGCAGATATTTCCCTGTGCTTACTGCTGTTTCTTCCATATGCCGGTAATGGGCTGAAAACGCCTGTTTGGGGACTCTGCAGAGAAAGTGTTTGCAGACTGCTGAATCCACACCCGGGTTTAACTCTGGAAGTTGAGTGCACACATTGACAACCGTTCTGTTAGATAGCTGCGTTTTGGATTTAGAAGCAGATATTTCCCTGTGCTTACTGCTGTTTCTTCCATATGCCGGTAATGGGCTGAAAACGCATGTTTGGGGACTCTGCAGAGAAAGTGTTTGCAGACTGCTGAATCCACACACGGGTTTAACTCTGGAAGTTGAGTGCACACATTGACAACCGTTCTGTTAGATAGCTGCGTTTTGGATTTAGAAGCAGATATTTCCCTGGGCTTACTGCTGTTTCTTCCATATGCCGGTAATGGGCTGAAAACGCCTGTTTTGGGACTCTGCAGAGAAAGTGTTTGCAGACTGCTGAATCCACACACGGGTTTAACTCTGGAAGTTGAGTGCACACATTGACAACCGTTCTGTTAGATAGCTGCGTTTTGGATTTAGAAGCAGATATTTCCCTGGGCTTACTGCTGTTTCTTCCATATGCCGGTAATGGGCTGAAAACGCCTGTTTGGGGACTCTGCAGAGAAAGTGTTTGCAGACTGCTGAATCCACACACGGGTTTAACTCTGGAAGTTGAGTGCACACATTGACAACCGTTCTGTTAGATAGCTGCGTTTTGGATTTAGAAGCAGATATTTCCCTGTGCTTACTGCTGTTGCTTCCATATGCCGGTAATGGGCTGAAAACGCCTGTTTTGGGACTCTGCAGAGAAAGTGTTTGCAGACTGCTGAATCCACACACGGGTTTAACTCTGGAAGTTGAGTGCACACATTGACAACCGTTCTGTTAGATAGCTGCTTTTTGGATTTAGAAGCAGATATTTCCCTGTGCTTACTGCTGTTTCTTCCATATGCCGGTAATGGGCTGAAAACGCCTGTTTTGGGACTCTGCAGAGAAAGTGTTTGCAGACTGCTGAATCCACACACGGGTTTAACTCTGGAAGTTGAGTGCACACATTGACAACCGTTCTGTTAGATAGCTGCGTTTTGGATTTAGAAGCAGATATTTCCCTGTGCTTACTGCTGTTGCTTCCATATGCCGGTAATGGGCTGAAAACGCCTGTTTTGGGACTCTGCAGAGAAAGTGTTTGCAGACTGCTGAATCCACACACGGGTTTAACTCTGGAAGTTGAGTGCACACATTGACAACCGTTCTGTTAGATAGCTGCGTTTTGGATTTAGAAGCAGATATTTCCCTGGGCTTACTGCTGTTTCTTCCATATGCCGGTAATGGGCTGAAAACGCCTGTTTTGGGACTCTGCAGAGAAAGTGTTTGCAGACTGCTGAATCCACACACGGGTTTAACTCTGGAAGTTGAGTGCACACATTGACAACCGTTCTGTTAGATAGCTGCGTTTTGGATTTAGAAGCAGATATTTCCCTGTGCTTACTGCTGTTTCTTCCATATGCCGGTAATGGGCTGAAAACGCCTGTTTGGGGACTCTGCAGAGAAAGTGTTTGCAGACTGCTGAATCCACACACGGGTTTAACTCTGGAAGTTGAGTGCACACATTGACAACCGTTCTGTTAGATAGCTGCGTTTTGGATTTAGAAGCAGATATTTCCCTGTGCTTACTGCTGTTTCTTCCATATGCCGGTAATGGGCTGAAAACGCCTGTTTGGGGACTCTGCAGAGAAAGTGTTTGCAGACTGCTGAATCCACACCCGGGTTTAACTCTGGAAGTTGAGTGCACACATTGACAACCGTTCTGTTAGATAGCTGCGTTTTGGATTTAGAAGCAGATATTTCCCTGTGCTTACTTCTGTTTCTTCCATATGCCGGTAATGGGCTGAAAACGCCTGTTTGGGGACTCTGCAGAGAAAGTGTTTGCAGACTGCTGAATCCACACACGGGTTTAACTCTGGAAGTTGAGTGCACACATTGACAACCGTTCTGTTAGATAGCTGCGTTTTGGATTTAGAAGCAGATATTTACCTGTGCTTACTGCTGTTTCTTCCATATGCCGGTAATGGGCTGAAAACGCCTGTTTTGGGACTCTGCAGAGAAACTGTTTGCAGACTGCTGAATCCACACACGGGTTTAACTCTGGAAGTTGAGTGCACACATTGACAACCGTTCTGTTAGATAGCTGCGTTTTGGATTTAGAAGCAGATATTTCCCTGTGCTTACTGCTGTTTCTTCCATATGCCGGTAATGGGCTAAAAACGCCTGTTTGGGGACTCTGCAGAGAAAGTGTTTGCAGACTGCTGAATCGACACCCGGGTTTAACTCTGGAAGTTGAGTGCACACATTGACAACCGTTTCTGTTAGATAGCTGCGTTTTGGATTTAGAAGCAGATATTTCCCTGTGCTTACTGCTGTTTCTTCCATATGCCGGTAATGGAGTGAAAACGCCTGTTTTGGGACTCTGCAGAGAAAGTGTTTGCAGACTGCTGAATCCACACACGGGTTTAACTCTGGAAGTTGAGTGCACACATTGACAACCGTTCTGTTAGATAGCTGCGTTTTGGATTTAGAAGCAGATATTTCCCTGGGCTTACTGCTGTTTCTTCCATATGCCGGTAATGGGCTGAAAACGCCTGTTTGGGGACTCTGCAGAGAAAGTGTTTGCAGACTGCTGAATCCACACACGGGTTTAACTCTGGAAGTTGAGTGCACACATTGACAACCGTTCTGGTAGATAGCTGCGTTTTGGATTTAGAAGCAGATATTTCCCTGTGCTTACTGCTGTTTCTTCCATATGCCGGTATTGGGCTGAAAACGCCTGTTTTGGGACTCTGCAGAGAAAGTGTTTGCAGACTGCTGAATACACACACGGGTTTAACTCTGGAAGTTGAGTGCACACATTGACAACCGTTCTGTTAGATAGCTGCGTTTTGGATTTAGAAGCAGATATTTCCCTGGGCTTACTGCTGTTTCTTCCATATGCCGGTAATGGGCTGAAAACGCCTGTTTTGGGACTCTGCAGAGAAAGTGTTTGCAGACTTCTGAATCCACACACGGGTTTAACTCTGGAAGTTGAGTGCACACATTGACAACCGTTCTGTTAGATAGCTGCGTTTTGGATTTAGAAGCAGATATTTACCTGTGCTTACTGCTGTTTCTTCCATATGCCGGTAATGGGCTGAAAACGCCTGTTTTGGGACTCTGCAGAGAAAGTGTTTGCAGACTGCTGAATCCACACACGGGTTTAACTCTGGAAGTTGAGTGCACACATTGACAACCGTTCTGTTAGATAGCTGCGTTTTGGATTTAGAAGCAGATATCTCCCTGTGCTTACTGCTGTTTCTTCCATATGCCGGTAATGGGCTGAAAACGCCTGTTTGGGGACTCTGCAGAGAAAGTGTTTGCAGACTGCTGAATCCACACACGGGTTTAACTCTGGAAGTTGAGTGCACACATTGACAACCGTTCTGTTAGATAGCTGCGTTTTGGATTTAGAAGCAGATATTTCCCTGTGCTTACTGCTGTTTCTTCCATATGCCGGTAATGGGCTGAAAACGCCTGTTTGGGGACTCTGCAGAGAAAGTGTTTGCAGACTGCTGAATCCACACACGGGTTTAACTCTGGAAGTTGAGTGCACACATTGACAACCGTTCTGGTAGATAGCTGCGTTTTGGATTTAGAAGCAGATATTTCCCTGTGCTTACTGCTGTTTCTTCCATATGCCGGTATTGGGCTGAAAACGCCTGTTTTGGGACTCTGCAGAGAAAGTGTTTGCAGACTGCTGAATCCACACACGGGTTTAACTCTGGAAGTTGAGTGCACACATTGACAACCGTTCTGTTAGATAGCTGCGTTTTGGATTTAGAAGCAGATATTTCCCTGTGCTTACTGCTGTTTCTTCCATATGCCGGTAATGGGCTGAAAACGCCTGTTTGGGGACTCTGCAGAGAAAGTGTTTGCAGACTGCTGAATCCACACACCGGTTTAACTCTGGAAGTTGAGTGCACACATTGACAATCGTTCTGTTAGATAGCTGCGTTTTGGATTTAGAAGCAGATATCTCCCTGTGCTTACTACTGTTGCTTCCATATGCCGGTAATGGGCTGAAAACGCCTGTTTGGGGACTCTGCAGAGAAAGTGTTTGCAGACTGCTGAATCCACACACGGGTTTAACTCTGGAAGTTGAGTGCACACATTGACAACCGTTCTGTTAGATAGCTGCGTTTTGGATTTAGAAGCAGATATTTCCCTGTGCTTACTGCTGTTGCTTCCATATGCCGGTAATGGGCTGAAAACGCCTGTTTTGGGACTCTGCAGAGAAAGTGTTTGCAGACTGCTGAATCCACACACGGGTTTAACTCTGGAAGTTGAGTGCACACATTGACAACCGTTCTGTTAGATAGCTGCGTTTTGGATTTAGAAGCAGATATTTCCCTGTGCTTACTGCTGTTGCTTCCATATGCCGGTAATGGGCTGAAAACGCCTGTTTTGGGACTCTGCAGAGAAAGTGTTTGCAGACTGCTGAATCCACACACGGGTTTAACTCTGGAAGTTGAGTGCACACATTGACAACCGTTCTGTTAGATAGCTGCATTTTGGATTTAGAAGCAGATATTTCCCTGTGCTTACTGCTGTTTCTTCCATATGCCGGTAATGGGCTGAAAACGCCTGTTTGGGGACTCTGCAGAGAAAGTGTTTGCAGACTGCTGAATCCACACACGGGTTTAACTCTGGAAGTTGAGTGCACACATTGACAACCGTTCTGTTAGATAGCTGCGTTTTGGATTTAGAAGCAGATATTTCCCTGTGCTTACTGCTGTTTCTTCCATATGCCGGTAATGGGCTGAAAACGCCTGTTTTGGGACTCTGCAGAGAAACTGTTTGCAGACTGCTGAATCCACACACGGGTTTTAACTCTGGAAGTTGAGTGCACACATTGACAACCGTTCTGTTAGATAGCTGCGTTTTGGATTTAGAAGCAGATATTTCCCTGTGCTTACTGCTGTTGCTTCCATATGCCGGTAATGGGCTGAAAACGCCTGTTTTGGGACTCTGCAGAGAAAGTGTTTGCAGACTGCTGAATCCACACACGGGTTTAACTCTGGAAGTTGAGTGCACACATTGACAACCGTTCTGTTAGATAGCTGCGTTTTGGATTTAGAAGCAGATATTTCCCTGTGCTTACTGCTGTTTCTTCCATATGCCGGTAATGGGCTGAAAACGCCTGTTTTGGGACTCTGCAGAGAAAGTGTTTGCAGACTGCTGAATCCACACACGGGTTTAACTCTGGAAGTTGAGTGCACACATTGACAACCGTTCTGTTAGATAGCTGCGTTTTGGATTTAGAAGCAGATATTTCCCTGTGCTTACTGCTGTTGCTTCCATATGCCGGTAATGGGCTGAAAACGCCTGTTTTGGGACTCTGCAGAGAAAGTGTTTGCAGACTGCTGAATCCACACACGGGTTTAACTCTGGAAGTTGAGTGCACACATTGACAACCGTTCTGTTAGATAGCTGCGTTTTGGATTTAGAAGCAGATATTTCCCTGTGCTTACTGCTGTTTCTTCCATATGCCGGTAATGGGCTGAAAACGCCTGTTTTGGGACTCTGCAGAGAAAGTGTTTGCAGACTGCTGAATCCACACACGGGTTTAACTCTGGAAGTTGAGTGCACACATTGACAACCGTTCTGTTAGATAGCTGCGTTTTGGATTTAGAAGCAGATATTTCCCTGGGCTTACTGCTGTTTCTTCCTTATGCCGGTAATGGGCTGAAAACGACTGTTTTGGGACTCTGCAGAGAAAGTGTTTGCAGACTGCTGAATCCACACACGGGTTTAACTCTGGAAGTTGAGTGCACACATTGACAACCGTTCTGTTAGATAGCTGCGTTTTGGATTTAGAAGCAGATATTTCCCTGTGCTTACTGCTGTTTCTTCCATATGCCGGTAATGGGCTGAAAACGCCTGTTTGGGGACTCTGCAGAGAAAGTGTTTGCAGACTGCTGAATCCACACACGGGTTTAACTCTGGAAGTTGAGTGCACACATTGACAACCGTTCTGTTAGATAGCTGCGTTTTGGATTTAGAAGCAGATATTTCCCTGTGCTTACTGCTGTTTCTTCCATATGCCGGTAATGGGCTGAAAACGCCTGTTTTGGGACTCTGCAGAGAAACTGTTTGCAGACTGCTGAATCCACACACGGGTTTAACTCTGGAAGTTGAGTGCACACATTGACAACCGTTCTGTTAGATAGCTGCGTTTTGGATTTAGAAGCAGATATTTCCCTGTGCTTACTGCTGTTGCTTCCATATGCCGGTAATGGGCTGAAAACGCCTGTTTTGGGACTCTGCAGAGAAAGTGTTTGCAGACTGCTGAATCCACACACGGGTTTAACTCTGGAAGTTGAGTGCACACATTGACAACC